>NW_028277165.1:25675000-25975000 GCF_051122295.1 Plectrocnemia conspersa
ACTCTTGAGAATAAATAAAATGTTATTTTAATGTTGGGAGTCCTAAAAAATTAAGTGAAGTTGAGAGTTAAAAATAAAATGTTGTAGGTGAATATTTAAAAAAAAAATACAACATAAACTCTGAAAACCAGACAGCATTGATAACCATTTTTAAAGCAAAAGTTTGAAAGAAAAATATATCCGTATATTTTTATCCAGTGAACGAAGAAAAGTCTAAATCTTACTCAACCGTTTGAATTGGGCAAGGCATAAAGGAGACCTTAAGAAAAGTTACGACCTTTCAAGGGTCTGCATAATGATTAAAAAAAGTCACTAATGTCCTATTAAAGCCACAACGTTCAAGTGCGAATGAATACCGTCATATTCTTAAGGTCGAGACATTTAATCGCCGCCCTGAATTAAAACAGCAATTCTTTTCTCCCGGTTGAGGAATCCTTGCTATAATTGCGTGAGACCGACGCTTGTTTCAACTTTTTTTCCTTCTCGTGACTCACAATAAACGTTCAGTCGTATAGTTCTGGATACTCCGTATACGCACGCGTTACATTTCCGACCTTCTACCAAGATCGAGAGGGAAAAGAGCGTTTCGAGCTTCTGCTGTCTATTAAAATTCTCGCCTCGACGCGGCTCAAAAAAGGAGCTCGCGAAATTCGCTCGTTCGATTCTCGGTAATCTGGATATCTGCATCCGCCGACGCTAACGAACCGTATCCTGTCAGAAGCCACAGACTACATACCCACCACCGCAAAGAGACACACACACCCACCGACCGACGGCGGTTGCTGCAATTGTGCATTTTGCACGCACAATCTAATCGGTGAGTTACTGGCAGTGCTCGCTATCTCCCGAGCAGCGTTCGCGCCAAAGACCGATAAGGTCAGCAACCGGTAAATGCCTGTGGCGAGACTTTTTTGGAAGATAGGCAATCATAAAGCCTTGACCTAACTTTTTGAACCAGGAATGTTCTAGTTCATGCATCAAAAACCAAGATCAAATCAATTCTCCAATTTGGCATCTTTAAATTTTCAGCTTTTTTTTATTTCTTCATATTCCATATCGTCTGGTGATAAGGGACGTCATTTTAGCGTTTTTCCAGGAGAAGGCAAAAGTTGGCCAGTCAGTGGTTATTTTTTAATATTTTTTCTGGTTTAGAGGTGTGACTTTGCAGACAGACTTTGTGACTTTGCTTTTCTCCGAGCGCTGATGGAGAAGCTGGCTGAGAAATGATGTCCTCGGAATGGGCCTCTTAGGTTTCTGGTAGCAAATGTGCCTCTGTTCCTCTCTGGCCGATCGTCCCTTGGAGACCGACCTTATGTATCGTTGGTTGGAAAACTCTCCGACGAATCAAAACAATGCAGAGATCATTCAACCAATTGTTGCACTCGTTTATACGACCAACGAAATTGCCTCTAGAGTGAAATTTGCTTGATGCGTATTTTCGAAGGTCAAATCATGCAACGGGTTGAATGTTAACGATGCTTTTTGTCGCCCGATGGCGTATTGTTTACGCAACTGTTATGCACCCAAATTAAATATTTTTCTCGAGGATAATTACGATTTATTGTTTACTTGTTGATCTATTTTTCATCTGGACAATTCGATGTCTATTGTAGTGGCTCGTTTAGTTACGCTTTTGTTTATATTATACTATTGTCACGTTCATTCCTGTAATTATCGTGGTTATGGTAATATAATGCACGAGTTTAAAAAGAAGAACCCCTACAATTTCGATTGCATGCCAGATGACATGCATTTTCCTGGTCTATAAAATTGTTTCGTCGCCGTTGTAGTGAAAACGCTCGGTTATCTAGCGTTCATATAAAGACTTTATAAGTGAGAATTGAATGAAGTACGTCTAAACCGAATTTTGACAAATAGGAGAGCGCAATAAACAATTATTCTTACTCAGAAGTCAAAAATCCACGTCAAAAGCAATAAAATCTTGCCGTCGCAGTGGCATTCTTCATGATCTATGGTCAGAATTTAAGCTGTGCGCAATAATTACCGAACCGTAACTAACGTAACAAAAGTACAAGCAATATAATGTTTATCTCATTATATTATAATGAATGCGAGTGGACTGTGGCAGTACAGGGACTTTTGAATAAGCTGTGGAAAAGCACATGCGATCTATTCATTCTGTAACTTGTTTACCAAATACTAATTTGAGAAAAAACTGAACCATCTATAGCAGCGTACGCCACAGTTTAAAACTTTTATCGAAAAAACACGCACACTAAACTAATACAATCGTATTTTAGGAGTTGACAATGAGCTACTGTGACATTATACATTATTTTTCTATTTATTTTGTGCGAAATGGGCTGAAGTATTTACATTTATAACCGGATGTGATCCAGACGAAAAACCTTGAAACGAGCATTGCCGCTTTACGAAGTATTTTAAGACGTTATACCAGGAAAATGCATTCATTGAATTATCATGCAAGTTAACTTTTAAAAATATATTTGAGAATGAATCATTTGGATCAAAATGTGGCGATAATGAGGAATAAACGGAATTGAGTAAAAGACCTATTAAAAGATTGCTGCCATTCCAAACAACCTATTTTGCGAACAAACATTTTCGAAAATGGTGTCAATAAAAACCAAAAATAGAAATCGCATTCAATTAGAGGCACCTCTTCGAATTGTATCATCAGCTATAGATTCTATATCTATAGCTAGCGCAATATAACTAAGATATATATGTAAAGGCTTATCAAGCGTCAGATTAGATTTTATTTAAATTGTAATTCTAAGTGATTAATTAAAACATGTATGCTATCTAGTGATCTAATACTGATTTAAACGTAGCCCACGAAAGTATTATAGAATTATAAAAAAAATATCAATATAATCGCGTTGGACTGTTTGTTTCAGGGGTATTTTTAATCAGCGGGTAGCATGCTTTTAAGGGAGCTTATCGAATAATCACGATACTAATCCAATCTAACATAATCTTTTTGAACCCTCGGGCCAAAAATATATGATATTTTGCTCTGGGACTGCGAGCCGTAGCTTGTCTGGATCATAAAATATTAGTCAAAAACAAGCACGAGCTCGTGTTTACTCAACCCGACATAGACTCTCAAGAGCGCAAGGAAAAGGTCAATTACGTCCGCTCTGTCCGTCTGAGTGATCCAATCTGCATCCTCGAGATTATTACACACACGTCGAATAAAAACCATGGAACTGTATCCGCAGAAAGTCAAGACGGTCCGAATGCGGACCGCCCGGCCCACGTACGATTCTCGGTCTACAATTACGAACAGAAGAACCCGTTCATGAGCCCGTAGACTTCCTGCACTTGGGTGTTCCATCGCGGAATGACTTCCTTCGAACCAAAGCCGGATTTGGATACCGACGCAAAATAACCACGTGTTCGACGAATGTGTACAGAAACGAGGGAATGAGAATTTGTGCGGCGCTTTGAACGATTACATCGAATCGAGCAGTGGGAATGGCATTGGTACTTTGTTATAAAATATGATATCCGTTGTCAATAATTGAGAATGAAACGCATGCATAGACATTAGTCGAATTAGATAGACAATACATACGTCAGTCGAGAGCGGTTGTTATTATTACTTCAACTCATATAAAGCAGCTTATTGTTCATTGTAAAAAGATAAGATTACATTATCAGTATGTATGTATTCAGTAATAAATCGTCATAAGGAATATGTAGGTAAAAAATAACACCTTGAACTTCACAAGTGTGGGTCAATGCTGAGCTATGGGGAGACAATTTCGCTGAAGGGTGACATATTTACAGCTTTGTGGCCGTAAATTTTCCGAAGACATATTGCATTGAGATACCCATTAAACCAGGAGTTATGATATTATCTTTAGATTCTACGATAGTTATGGATCACAGCATGAAGATGTGATAACTAATTATGAACAGTTGATATCAAAATCTAAACTCAAATTAAATACTTCTGAAGAATTTATGACTAAAAACCTGTGATTTTACAAATGATTTTTATTTTAATACATACAAGATATTCACTATGAACTAAAATAGTTCATTATTAGAGAATTTTCAATACCTAATATATACGATCTAATTCGATTTTAATTAATCATTACGATATTCATTTGTGAGATTAGGATCTCACGTCCTAGGAAGTACTACCTAGAAAAGCACCCATTTTCTACGTAGTACTTCCACAATAAACATTATTATTCAAAGGCACAGATTGTAGTTTTTTGACACGGCTCCATTTGTGTTAAAATTTGTTTATAAGTTATTGTTGACTTTATTGCTTTTTCAACGTTTGAAAAATATTAGATATGAAAGAAAATATTCAACGAATATAAATTAGTAGCAGTATATTTAGTTATTGGATCTGAAAATTCAGATCGAATACCTAAGAAGCAAAGAAATAACGAAAAATCAACAAAAGCACCAGCTGAATTATGTAAATTTAATGTTTTTAAAGATTTTATTATCACTAATTTGACAAAACAAATAAAAAAATACATTCAGTTTCTTGTGGTTATTTCTAAAAGAATCTATCCCGAAAATATTTTGTAAAATATGTCATTTCAGTAAAATCATATCAGAATACATTTTCACCAGTAGATATATATTTTTAACAGTGAAAATACAAATTATCTGGCAGGTGCTAGTTAAAATATATGTTTTCTACATTTCTATATGTAGCAATACATATATTTACATAAAGTTATATTTCCACAGTAGTCCAAATACATTTTCACCATTAGATATATATTTATACTAGCAATAATATAATTAAACTTATAGGCGCTAATATGCTGCTTTAAAATGTATATAAAACTCAATTTGACGGTTGCGAAATGACCATTTGCTGTTCAAACCCAAACCTAGCCTAATAAAAATTATAAAACTAATTATAGTTTTAGAACTTTCATTAGGTCAAGTTCAAAATACAAACTAAGCCAACTCATATCTCAGGGGAAAATAAGCGAAAGAATTAGTACAAACAGACATCGCATCTCACATATTGCCCCACAGTTTGTCTGCATTTCGATATTACACTATGTTTCAAAAATATGATAGCTATCCTTACCAATATTACTATGGACTTCTAATACGAGAAAGCTGATAAAAGTATTTTCAAACTGAATTTTGGTCAATAGGAGAGCGCAAAAACAATTATCACTTCTCAGAAGGCAAAAGTTTACGTAAAAAACAATAAAATCTTTAGATAGGCGGACATATTTTATTTATTTTAAATATTCCGTTGTAACATAATAGGCGTTAGCCCAATACGTTATAACGGGCGTATTGAGACACTAAATTGAAATCAAAATATGCAAATGTTTCAGTAACATTTATTTTATTAATAATAACCTATTATTACTGCCTACGATCAATATATGTCACTGTGTACAACCTGGTTCAATTTTGTGTATTAATTGTAAGATTTGAAAAATCGAAGAAAACCTAATCTGTGATGATTGATCAAAATTATATTTATATAATAATTACTAATATTCCAGACACGATAGAAATTTAAAATACTAGCTTTTAGAAATCTTTATCATAATTTCTAATTTAGTAAAACAAAGTTATGAGTTGACCTTGGGTGAAGCCGGGTGACACAACTAGTAAATGAGTATATTTTTACCTATTGTATACGATTAAAAATAGGTAGATTTGGCGAAAATTTAAAACAAGCATTTATTTTTCATGGCACCATAAAGTTTCCCGGAAGCGAACATTTATCATTCATTAATAATATTCATCAATAGCATTCAATAGAAAAAATGATTTATGAACCACAATTGTAATTTTTTGCGATAAGCTAATGAAAACGGGGAAGTACAACTCAATTGCGATTCATACAATTTATTACTGAAAATCTTGTTCTCCCGTCAAAACCGTCAAGACACGACTATTGAGAATGCTCTTAATCAGGGATAAAATATCCTCCTATTTCAGGCTGAATTTCTTTATGCTTATTATGATTTTGAGACAGTATTTAATAAAAATGTATATTTTACAACGCCTGAATGGAAGTCAAGAAAAAATATATATTTATTATAAAAAATACGTGACTTTTATTTTATTTTACAACAAAACCAATTTTACGGAACGGAGCGAATAAATTGAGTGCCTGGAATATGTAAATACAATATATTTATTTCTCTCAATCTATATGTAAAATTTAATTAGATAAATGAAAATTTTTTACGCACAATTGCATTACCTGCTTGCAGCTACACCTTCTTTCAGTCAGCTGCGACACACCTAAGTTGACTAATGGAGTACTTGTTATCGACGTCGTGTATTTTCTCGGGTACTGTGTGTCGAGTTATTACGAATGTTAACTCATTGCGTACGGTGTGCACAAATTTGTGCGTTTCAGAAACCTTCCGTTGCGTCGGTGTGCACAAATTTGTGCGTTTCGTCATTTTAACTTCATACGAAAAAAACCCACGTAAACTGCGTATTTACTGTAACGAATTTATTTAGGGATTCACCTACAGATGTTACTAATATCATATTATCTAAAAATAGTTCAAAAAAGTAGAAATTCTAAATTCCAGAGGCTCAAAACTCGGGTAAAATAAATGCGTTTCAAGATGTATGTTTACATATATATATACAATTTTTTTCTATGGAATTATCTCACATATTATTTATTAGAAATAGTGAAATCACTCAATACCAAATTGCGAATCACGTATCAATAATATATAAATATATTTAAATAATTTTTAACACTTAACGGTCGATTTACGCGGCGATATTCACAAGACACCCAACCGTCCAATTTCGAACAAATGTAACGTTTCCGTTAGGCTAAGCGCACGCTGTTATAAAAATGTTAACGAAAAACCCCACCTTATCGGTTTGATTCAGGTAAAAATGGTAATTTTTTTAGAGACATGTTTCTTGAAATTCTTATCTACAAAATTACAAAAAACCCAAAATATTCAAAGGTAACCGCATAAAAAAAAGAAATGTTGAGCTAGACCTAATATCTAATGTTATCAACCTAATATCATGTTATCAACCCGAAGCATTATAACAAAATAATCAGTGATTCTCAACTTTTAATTGTGTTAATTTATTTTACAACTTTTTGCATTATTATATTTTGTTTGGCTTACAATATATTTTTGTAATGCTTATTAATTTCGTACTCCTTCATTTATTGATACTATTTTCTAAGAAATAAATTACAGTAAATCAAATTCATATTTTTATAATATAAAATATAATGTTTTTTATTTATCATTATTTTCTGTTATATATATGTATGTAGAGGTATCGTGGGCATTTAAATGCAGATTCATCAATCCCAAATGTGATATTTTATAATATTTAGACCTGAAATGATCCCGATCTGTTCAAATTAAATAAACTGTTCTCAACATGTTTTCAATTACCAACACATTGAATACCGGGCATTATTCCTAAAAATGGAGCGTGCGGCGGGGATTATTTGCAAAAATTAGGACTTTAATTTGTGTAACTATCCAAGCACATTGGTGGTTCGAATCTTTATTGGATGCTAAGTATACAGTAAGTGCGCGTTTTTCATTATTTTAACAAATTGCGTACCGTGTGGTAAAAATACAAAAAGTGGTAAATATAATATTAAAGCAATAAAATGTTTAGAATCACTGATAATTTTTAATTATATTAAATATACTATATAAAAAAATAATACATAAATTATAACACAAATATAAAATAATAATACATAAACAATAAAAGATTACAGCCATAGAAAAACGTTACGTTTGTTCGAAATTGGACAGTTGGGTGTCGTGCAAATATCGCTGCGTAACTTGACCGTCAAGTGTTAAAAAATTTGAATTGATTGTATAGGTAACAAAATTAGATATTTTCGGTTTTTATTATATACAACAGTATTTTATCATCATTTTATTATTATCTTTATTGTTTTTATTCAAAAATATATATATTTGGTTATTCTAAACTAAGAATTATATTTTATTTTATTGGTACGCGATCCACAGTTTGACGTTTACTGATTTTATCATTGCGAATACAAAAAAACGATCATCATAAATCTGTTTTTAAAATTTGACGTTAAAACGTTGACTAATTAAAGAGTTACGATGTTTTAAAAAAAAAAAATTTGTATCCTAATTTTCGCAAATAATCCCCGCCGCACGGCTCGATTTTTAGGAATAATGCCCAGTATTCAATGTGTTAAGGCATGAATAATATATAATTTCAGGAAGCAGGATATGTCAGAACATATAAACATGCCTCACTTTGTTAATATGCTGATGACATGAGCATTACCTGGAAGCGGAACAAAATCTGTATGTAAGTAAATGATACGAACTTCCAATTTTCGAGAACAAATATGAATTCCTACAAATAAAATATAAATTAAATAAGTATTCGAATCCATAACAAAATACCAGCGGCTCAATTGGAATTCAGATGAATCAGCATGAAACAGAAGAGTCGATAAATTATGAAAAAAATAACCAGCTACCATAAATCTCACAACTCATAGGTCTGCCAATCGTAATGTATTGTAGGGTCATATACGGAACGCATGTCTCTATAATTTACAGAACGTCAAAAGACGAATTATACTAAAATTTTCTTCGGATGATATTGATTCGGCTCATGAATCAGACCAGTCAAACTTCTGGATACTATTAAACAAGTCATGACAGGTAAAAAGCTTAAGATAATACGAGTTTCGTTTCTGAGAGGATTTTGGTTCTGAGAAACCCGCCTTTCCGTCAGGCACTAGGGATCTTGAGTTGCTGACGAGTGGACAATGAACTTTTTCAGGACGAGGATCTACGTCCTCGGGCCTGACGCCAAAATTTTATTGGGTTTCATAGCAGGCCATTCACCGCCGCGATCCATCCAAGCCTTTTTCCTTAACCTGCCGCTTTTCTGTATCATAAGATTGTTAGAAAATAGCTTTTCCTTTAGACCTGGGTTTGTTTTACCAGACATTTTTTTTTCTTATTGAATCCACAGCGATATAATTTATCTATTATTTTTACCTATTATTTATATAGCATTTATTTAGGGTATAACCTGTACCCGTTCCAAATGTTGAGACCACTGCCTGAAAAAATGGCTCATATTTTTTAAGTCAGAATTTGAATATGGTTGTGGTTAGAAGTTATAATAAAAGCTCGGAATTCATGTTGGACTGGTCAGAAACATTTAATTGATTGGTCAGTATTTTGACAGAATAACCAGTATTTATATTATATGTTCTGTATTTCAACCTCAAGGTTGGTTTTCTGTTGACAGATGGTCAGCATAATATTACATGGTTTTTATCAATGTGTTTGGTTGGGATCGCAAGCGTCCTCTTCGTCGCCGCTCTGTCGTTATTCCCGCTTCGTTCGTTGCTCTCAATATCTTCCTACGTACAATTAAAGTGTCCTACGTACTAAAGAGTCCTACGTACAATTAAATAGATTCGCTGTAAGTTATTCATGGGGTGTGTCCAATGTTCTCACGCTCGCTTGCACCTAATCTGTCCCAACAGTTTTGATGTGAGCGAGATATTTTATAAGATATATATTTCTAAAATAAATAATTTACTGACCGTTTATATTTATCAATGTGTATCGTGTGCTTTAAAGCTAATGGTAGTGGCGTAAACCCAAATTTGCTAATTAGGAATAGTGGTGAGAAATGGAATAACGCAAATTTGACCATTCCAAATAAACTGATTTTTATCTGAAGTTTTTGTCAACTGTTTCTCTATAAATAGTTAGCCTAATAATCTAGACTAAAATAATAATTTTAAGAAACTGAAAATTTTCTACATTATGTACTTTAAATTATAAAAATGAATTACACTAAAAAAGTATATATCCTTATTAACAAATAAAGAACTTGTTATATTAAAAAAATAAAGGTTAATGGTTTTAAATTTCTATAATGGATGGAAGCTCGAAATTAGTGATATTTCGGATTGAACATCACAGATTAGGTTTTCCTAGATGTTTCTTATCATCACAAGTGAACATGGTGATGATTAACTAAATCAAACTAAAGTAATGCATATATGATACAAAATATATTTAATGATGAATTCAGCTTATGCGCTTTTGAGAATATCATAACAAATTGGCTATTTCTATAATTGTTAACAATTAGGTTACTTTTCGGTTTATATGTTTATTTTCATATTTTTATCAATAGTATTACTTTCATTTGTCAATCTATGTAAATAATAGTTTAAATCATTAATTTAATTTTTTTTTATATTCATTATATCCATATTAATAAGTTTCGAGGCCTGACACAAAAGAGGGCAGCACTAGACGCATAATTTTTGTGAGGTTATGTGAGCTGTCATAACCGTCTCTCAAATATAATTGTACAAAAAGTGGTTAACGCTGAACATGAACAGTTCATGACAGTATATTAACCCACTACGGGGTAAACAGCTATGCATGTATAACAATTTATCACTATATTCATCCCTAAGATTAGGAAAATCCAAGAAACCGGTTTTTCAGACATGATAGAAACGTCTTGTTACTACTTCTGTGACACTATCATAGTACTGTCAGGCCGATTAAAAAATATAAGTTCTCGGAAGCGAGGAATCGCCGTCAAAAGCAATAATAGTACCTGAGAGACAGACGACGGTGGCGCCATCTTGTCGCAGGCGGCGCAGCAGCACCTGGTGCAGGTGATGATCGGGTGGAGGCTGATGAGGCCGCTGCGACTGCTGCTGATCGCAGCACACGACGAAAAGGTCGGCGGCGGCGATGCGCTCGCGCAGCCCGTGACAGTGCGCCGCCACGGTGGCCGCGAGCGACAGCTTCCCAGCGGCTAGGCGCCTCAGCATGAGCGCGGGTACGCTGAGGTGGGCGGCGCCTCTTACGTGTCCCGCGGAGAAGGCCCGGGCGCTGCGGCAGTCCAGCACGACCGTGTCTGCTGAACGACGTAGCCGCGACACCACCCACTCCCCCGATACCGGCTCGCACCGCTCTGCATCACCCGCGTCCGCCGGCATCTCGCCGACGACTGCCGAAGTGGCGAGCGAACGCGACTACCCCCACCCACCGCCGCCGGTCGACGAGTTTCACCGAGCGGATCGGCGCGCGACGACGTCATTTCATTGATGAAAAACGCCGACCAGGGGTACGAAAATGCGGCACGCGGACCAAATTATTTATCAACATAATGAATCCATTTTTATCAATTAATCGCTAGTCAAAACATCTAATAATACTCCTTGTTATACAATTCTCCGTCATTTCAGCTTTTAACCAGAGATGAACAAAAATTGCCTAGTCTTTCATTAAAGTACATGCATTTTTCTTGCCAAATTCAAGAGGGGGAGGCAAATTACCTCACCCGTCCCCTCCCCCCTACATAATGTCCTGGCTCCCTGTGACTTATTTTTGTTTCCTTTTTGTTTGGGACTGTAAAAGAGGTAAAAGAAAAATCGCTGGAGGGATTAAAAGACATCATGTGATAATGATTATAATATCAAAGTTGTACTGTAACAACTACTTCGAATCGTTATAAATCGAAGCAATTGAATCGTACAATGTGTAATGCTCAAAATCATTTGAGCATACCGTCTGAAATTCCGAGAACTACAAGTAGCGCAAGTAACGCTTTTGTAAGGGGTATTTATTGTTGGCTTGTCACGTTTTTAAATAATTAAGTAATGCGTCGCAGAAACAGACAAAACAGGTCAGAAAACTGATTCTTCCTGAGCAGGCAACGTAACCAACAAAAAATAATCGGTGATTGTTCAAGGTAAGTGAAGAAAAGCCAAACGAAAGAATCATTGATCTCCTCCTATTTCTCCGATAATGTAGATTGTTAGTGTTACCACATACTTACTTCTTCTTCCGCATATTTTCCCCTGAATGATGAGTTGGGTTAGATTGTATTTTGGTCCTGTCATAATATAGCCAAGATAATGAATTTTTCTTGTATTGATGCTCCACAGCACTTTTCGTTTTTCTCCATACGTCTGAAGACTTCTAAAATATTGATGCAGATTTATGTTAAACCGCAAAGGCGATAAGTTGCATCTTTATTGTATACCGCGTCTAATTTGAATATCCTCACTGAATTTATTTTTAACTTTAACATTAACTGCTTAAGTTGAATGTTGATTGCAGTACTGGTGTTTAATAATGCAGATGCAAAGAATATCAACAATTCCTTTATCCTTTCGTTTTTATAAAATTTGAACTTTGTCAAAAGCTTTCTCATAATCTACAAAGCATATATCTACAGTGTACAGAAATTAGATAAATACCTAAATTTTGATTTTTTTTATATCAACAATAAAATAACACCGATTAAAAATGATTTTGATGAAGCTATTTACATAACTTTAAGAAATATTACAAGAAAAGACATTGAAAACCATGCAAAGATAAATGCAAGAAATAAATAATTTAAATAACTGTTGTATGTATTTTTATACTATAAATTTAATAAATTTTACAGAGAAATTACATTGATAATTTAATGTATATTGTAGACGCGCGTTTCGCATGTTGTATGCGTTCGCGAACACTGTCTTGCGGCGTTCGGAAATATTTGACGTTTGACAGTGAGTCGGCTCCGACCGTATTACGAAACGTCGATTACGTTCACAAAATGTGCCGATATCACGTGACAAATGATTGGAACACAAGTGCACACATTTTTAGATTCATATTTCAGTATTAACTAGTACATGTTTTCTACAATAATATTCAACTATGTATTAAGACTCTAAATATTTTTGTCAAAGTAAACAAAAATAATCTTTAATTCAAAAAACTGCAAAAATATAATGAAGATCTTGAATAATAAAAACATAAATTAATTATTTAATATAGTGGGAAATAAATGTTCAGGAGCTCTGGTATTGAAGCCAGGAAAATCAAGGAAATAAACAATGAAAAAAATGGTTTAAGCTACTTCAGCATTTTAAGAATTATAATATTTTATTAGCATATTTAAACCGAGTTATTAAGTATATTTTTTGTATACTAGAGACTACCTCTTCTGTTGAAAGGATGTTTTCGATATAGACATACGACATTTAAATACGATTAATAAGTGGATACATAACATTTGCAGACATATTTATTTTATTAGTTTAAAGACTAGACAAGAAAAAAATATTAAAATAGTTACACTACTAATAACTTTAACAACAGTTTGTATTCTGTTTATCCAAGTAGAAAAATAAATAATAACAAAGTGTAGGACAATATTACTTTGATTACCAATTTAAATGACGAGTTTGGGCGAAATTGTTAAAGCGATACCCGAGATAATCCCAGGCAAATATTTTAGGCTTAGAGACCATAAAATAATTGTTAGTACAGATTCAATAAGTACATAGGCTCAATCTAAATCACATATTATAATTTTAATATTGCGTTCAATAGCGTTAACAAGTCGCATAAATAAAATACACGCATGGTTAAGTCGAAGAGCTCCAATGGATTGTGTATTTGCCATCGCGTGTCGCAAATTTGTACACGACGCAAATATACTGAGAAAAAATATAGTTGAATATATTAAATTGATTTGTGTTACGTGTCTGATTGCATTTTAACTTGAAAGTAAACAAATTAACGCCTTCTTAGCTATATTAATACTTTAAAAATATGTATTACAAAATAAAATATTGTTCGCAGGGGTTCGAACGACAATGGCATTCGATACAAGGTCAAAAGTATTATCACTGGGGGTGTATCTTAAAATGGTTAACTAAATATGAATGTCTTTCGAATTTTTGTGGTAATTGTGCAATACCAAGTGTCCCGCACGATTTTTATATCCATTGTTGAAACCAAACACTTTGGTATATGGCAGATCTCTCTTTCATTATTTAGAATCAAAGTGGTCGTTTGCATGCTCTCTCAATTTATCCCCCATGTAAATAAAACCAACAACGCTACTAAGCTACTGTTCCAACAAAACTTTCCGAAGGTTTTGTTGGACAGTCAAGGTACAACAACATATTTATACATAATGTGCGTGATTCAAAAACTCATCTGTATGCTGTTGATTGTAATTTTTTAAATGCAATCGATCTTTCATTAAAGAAAGATTTAGATTCTTTATAGAGATGGGCTTTCGTCATTCGTCTGCTCTTTAGTATCAGCAAGTGCCATATTGTTTTATTTTCTCGATCTCATTCGCCAGTAGATTAAATCTACGATCCCGGAGGAAACGTTTTGGCTAGAGATACTTCCACTAAAAATCTTGGAATCACTTTTGAGAGCAAATGGAGGCTCTCTTTACACGTAAATATCTGCGAAAAACCAAGATGCTTAGCTTTGTTGACGTTCACAGAATCGAAATATATAATTTGGAATCCTCGAATACTAAATATTCCCTATTAATCTAAAAAGTTCAAAAAATGTTTGTAAAATACTTATATGTAAGGGTTTTTGGTTATTGTCCGTTCTTGTATCCCAGTGTCTTTTTCTTAGGAGCTTTGTAATACTGAGTTCTCGCATAAAATTGTATGTGGAAAACAGTGGCGTAGCTATGGGGGGGGGGGGCGGAGGGAGCGGTTCGCCCCGGGCGGCACTTGCTTGGGGGCGGCATATTCGCGATGGGATCGTCTAGTGTGGTTCTTAACTTATGCACTAAAACATATATAAATCCACGAATAACAAGAGCTTAATAATAACCAATTTATTATTTCAAGAAATGCTGATTTTATGACCCTCCAAAAAATGTATGGGTGGGGGGCGGCACATACCCTAGCTACCCCACTGGTGGCAAAGCATTTCTTTAAACTACTCCAGAATGCTGTTGACAGCAGGGACACCATTTTAGCTTTTTCCAGGGGGGAGGCAAAAGATTTTCAGTCAGTGGTCGTTCTTTTAATATTTCGATTTCATTAAGATTCACAGTTTGATTAAATGACGTGCATTTTTCTGGCCAAATTCAAGGGGAAACAAATGCACCTACCTACTTCCTCCCCAAATGACGTCTCTGTTGAAAATCACGTCATCGACAACAACATTATTACGACTTAAAATAAGTGAGAATCTAATGAAGCATATTAAGACTTTTTATAACAATATTACGACTTACAATAAGTGAGATCATCTCTCCCATCTCTCCCCCCCCCCCCTTTCTAATTGACGTCTCTGGTTGACAATCAACGCGTCCTATTCTGATGCCCGTTAGAGCCAAAAGGTCCCCACTAGCCGATTCACCTATGGCTGTCACCATCCGGCTGATTCCTTCGCTGGCATTGCACATTGATCCATTTAACAGCAGCTACGAGGAGCAGGTCTGATTCGTACAAATAAATTTTAATATTTCATGTTTTTTCCTTCTTACCATGTGTTGTCTTTTTAGGTCGGAATAGCGTAGTCTGTAAGGTCTCGGACTAGTAATCCAAAAGCAAAGGGCTCGAGCCACTGCAGCAGATTCGATTTTTTATTGATAAAAATGTCCAATTATTAAAAACCGACCCCAGCTGCAAAATGATATCTATTTATAAATTATATTACACATTATAATTATAATTAATTATATAGATGTCACTGATTCCCGAACTTTCAGTGTAATGGTTAATACTCACTTGTAGGTATTCATTATATCTGATTGACTTTCCAAGTTAATACATATTTATGCACCTGTCAGGTTATAACAGAAATTTAAAAAAATGTATTATTTTGTTTATTGTTATTTTCACCATGGTTACGCATTGGTATAACTTGTTAATTAACGATTGTTTTAATTTGGCTTCTTTAATTTCAAGTAAAATCTTTAATTTGTGAGGAATAAACTTCAAAATTATTGGTGAAAATGACATACTGAATCATACTGAAATTATATAACTGTCGCAAGGAAAAGGTTTGGTCCGATTGTTTGTATTACGGAAAAAGAACTTGCCTTATTTTTTAACGATAAAAATTTACATTTGTAAATTGATGGGCCGGGTTAAATGAGCTAAAAATAAAGTGTGTAGTACTTTTACTAAATTATATATTCTCCAAATTTTTCTATAATTATTCTTAACATGCCAATCAATTTTTTGATATCTGAATCGAAAGAAAAATATTTTTGCAAGCAATATATTCTTTAATGTCGTATTTTATATAATATTTTTTTCACCTACAAACTGTTGCAGGGATCAAAATAGATGATAGTCGTTTGGAGCAATGTCTGAAGAATACGGTGGGCGAGAAAGGACCAAAAAATCCAATGATTTTATCTATTCTCTTCTTGGATACACGAGGGCGAGCACTGTCTTGAGGTAAAATTACCCTTCTTTAATTTATGAGGGAAGGTCCTTTTTATGGTCAGAGAAGCTTTTAAACGAATTAGCTGAGCATACTATGTGTCTGTCGTAATTTTTTGCCTATAATCCAATAACTCATAATGAATTATGCACTTCATATCCACCAAATGAATAACATTGTCTTATTGGGGTGAAATACTGTTCCCGGGGAATTGGGGGTTGATTGCCATCCAAACACTGCCTTTTACATCGCGTGCTAAAGTAAATGATCCACTCCTCATATTCAGAAACAATTCAACTTAAAAATAAATCTGACTTTATGGTTTTGTAACCCTAAGGGGTGTGACATCGTAGCCAGTGAGACGCAGATGAAAACTAGTTAGAATTTTATTAGATTATATTACATTTTGCGACATGATGAGCAGTTGTGGAGAAGCTGGCGGAGGGATGATGTCGATGGAAGATCCTCAGAGGTCTTGTAGTTTCCTGCAACGAGAGTGTCTAGAGGCAGTTCCTCTTGCTGCGATGATCGTGTTCGGGAGACTCAGGTCGTATCTTCGCATCTGTCGGTGGGTACGTGTCTGCCAGATGAGGTGAATCTGCTAGTCTCTTCGAGTGTCTGCCGGAGTCTATGAGTGACCGATTGTGACTGCCTTTTCCTCATCAGGGTCCAGGCTGCAAAGGTTGCTGACCAATCACAATCATGCAGCGATTCTCCAGCCAATAGATGTACTCGTTACTTAGAACAGCGAAATAGCTATATACTTTTAGAAAGCATCATTTGCTTGATGGGCATTGTCCAAGGTCGTATACTGCAACAGGAATCTTGTGGATCCGATGATTTATTATAACCGTGACCGTTTCGCAACAAAGAAATATTCTTTCAATGACGGAGAATATTTACAGTAAGAACACTTGCGTGTTATTCAGCGAGGGCTTGTGTGGTCCCAATCCTTTACGCTATTGTCTTGCTTCCTTTTTGATCACAATAAATTAACGCAAGTTTTAAGAATAAGACCCCATAGAGATAATAGGGTAATTATCTTTAATTTATAAAAAATATACATTTTTGTAAATGTAAGAAAAAAATAGACACTGAAATTAAAGCCCCCCGCATGTAAATATATGTTTATTATATGTAAAAAGCAAACGTAATATTATAATTATAATATTTTGCGAATTCTATGGGTGGGATTATCATATTTGCCCTAGGCGCTCCGACCTGATGTTTCCGTTTTATTCTTAGATTTTTCCAAAGTTCACATCTCTAGTCACGGCCTACGACAGTCCGTAGTATATTCTTTACCCTATTAAGTAAATTAATATAATTTTGGCATTCTCCCCGAACGCCCGAAAGACTTGTCAGCCGGCCGAGCCGAAAAGGTTAAGGTCGCAATGTTGCGGTCTCTTTTGCCAGGGAGCGCCCTTTGTGAAGCCCCGTCCCGGTCCGCCCCTGTTCGTAGCGTGGCTTTTATTTTATACATTTATTCCCGTTTACTACCGAGCGTGGGCGGCATCGACGGGGCGCATGACGTCACCTTAAATAAACTCTGGGCCGGCTCCGGGAGATCGCAGGGCCCCCGGGCCGATCGATACGGAAAACCTTAGGGACGGGTAGATCGATGGCGGCCCGCGCGAAGGGCGCTCCTCCAAAATGGCGAAACACTTTCACTCCCTTCCATATATATATTACGCACAACTCTTCAGATATTCCCTTAATTTTGAAGGTCATAGGGTCAGGCGCGGTCCTATATCTTCCGTTTTCTTGTGAATGGAGGGACATATTCGAAGTTTTCCTTGTGTTATCATTGTGATTTTATCATACAATTACGAGAAAATAAGTTACAACCGCAAGCAAATTATATTTATAATGTGCATTTATAAAATAAACAAAGCATATATGTCATTTTCCTTCTCTTCGTTCGTTCACCGAACTCTTATTCTCAGTTAGAGATTCTTCTTCTCACTGCTGAGGATACAACTCTTTTCAACTTTAATTTTTCTGTCAGATCTGCCGCGATCTAGCAATACTCTACTTCAGAAGAACATCATATTTTTAATGAATTTTCACATTACTTTCTGCTCCCATCTACAACAAGTCTTTCAAGATTGTCTGGACATTATTTTACAATGTGGCTAAAAAATTAATCGTTGAGATATTATCCAATGTATACAAACACATTGCCTCTTTCTAGTTTTTTTCGTAAGTTCTGTTAAGCTTGATATCAATTAGTGTTTCTTTTTGAGAATTTCTCGAGACAAATTCAAAATGATAATTTCGCATTTCTCGAAAAATTTGAAAATTTTCTAAAAAATATATAAATGTTACAGAAAATTTTATTACAACCCGAACAATACAAGTTTTATGACCGACACTAGGAATTTCGATTAAAAAACATTTCTCTCTGTCTTCCTCTAACACTTACCGGTCAATACAAAATTAAGAATGCAAGGATCAATGACAATGATTCCATGTAAATGATACATAAACCATGAAATGTTAGTAATTTTATGCAAAATTTGAGAAAAAATGGCATGTTATGAAAAAAGACCGTTAATAATAATACATTAAATATTTTATTCCGAATTTTGACAATATCTCATATAAGAATTTGAAATAAAATAATAAAGTTATAATTATGTACTCATATGTTTTAATAAATGTTATGCAAATCTTCGCATACATTACATGCCGCCAAAACCATGCGATTTAACACCGTTAGATTTTTAGAGGGGCTACGCGCAAAAGTAAAAGCTCGCAGCTGTGCATCAACGGATTGTTGACACCACCCCCTAGCAACTTAGCAAAGAGTGACCAAAATATTATTTATTAGTTCAATAATAATCTGAGATACTCTTATTCCATACAGAACGTTCCATATACCATCGAAATCTTTGCGATAATTGATGAAGCATATGAACCCAACTTCTATATTAGGGATTTGCCAATCAAAAGGTGTTTTAGCCTTTTATTTAATATACAAAGAAAATTTTTACTCTCGTGTGAGGTATAAACACACTAGGAATGGAATAAATATATTTTCCATCAAATTCTTGTGTCATTCTTCTGTTTTGAAAGCCATGATGCAGATTTTTAAAGTTGTTCTCAATCAATCATTGTTTCAATTAAATAAAGACCCCAGAATCTATAACATGAACACTGTGATGTTTTATAACACCCGCCTCATTCTTTATACCGGTCTCTTTCTGATTATCACTTTTTTAATCCGTTAAATTAAATATAGATAAATTAGAAGAAACGAAATCGGCAATAGATACAAACCACCAGGTATTTAAAAGCTTACTGAAAAACTGAAAAGAGGTACAGGATCCTCTTAACAGCATTGTATGCCCTGAGCAAAGCAATGTACAAAGCCCTACCCACGCAGTAAAATATGAATAAAAATGTAAAAATAAATACAAAATCAGCCCCTAATGGAGGTAAACTTCGTTTCCAACTCAATCATATATGCTTAAGACATTTAATATATTTTTAAAGAGAATTTAAAATTGTTGTTATCTTTGCGTAATATAAGTGCAATAATCAAGGAAAAGCTTTAAATTCAACAAGTAATGAGATTAAACTAGAAACTGAAAGAAAGGCGCTCAAGTTTAATTAACACAGTATATAACTAAGCGGTGTCAAGGCGATTGTCTTATCTAATTCTCTATATAATACACTTGACACTTAAAATACATATACTGAAAAATTATATAATATGATATCGCTGTTAAAAAGAAATATCTTTTTAGTTTGCCCTTCGTAAAAAAATCTTTATGCAAATTTGCAACCGTTTTTTCTTCTTTATCTCACTCGTGAATGAAACTCTTTTAAAACACGCAAATTCTAATGCTGTATGTATGTAAATCGGCTTTCGTACATACACGGGTTTTGGTAGACAGACATGAGGCAAGGCACAAGGGGTGTTGCATTCGTACAGTATCGATTTTCACCAAGGGACTATGTGGCTTGGAGTGAATGAATTTTTTTGCTTCATTCAAAATAAACTTTATGAATCGGTCTGTCTGCACTGTGAACTGAAAAACTTATTTAGGTGTGTGCTCCTTACTGAATGAAGTCGAACATTGAGCAGGCCTACGAAACTTAAATGCATCTACAATAAATAATATCATAGATTAAATACAAATCGATTATAAACTAAAAAATGTTGTATGTATATTTTAGCAAATTTTTGAGTAAAGAATATCATATAGACAAGCAGTTAAATTTATTATAACGAATAGTTTTCTATCGTGTCTGGAAGATCGAAATGTGTGACTTATATACAGCCTTGGACATAATAATGGGGCACCCCAATAAATGTATTATATCTTTAAAAATCGTGGAAATATAAATAAAAACCGACTAAGTTGATTAAAGTGTTTATTTTAAGCTTATTTTTAATATTTAGTAGGCCCACCCTTAGCGATAATTACAGCTGCAACCATTTTTGGCAAACTGTCAACTAATGACTTATTATAAGTGGACAGAGAAAATTTTCTCTGTCCACCCGTAACAAATAATGTGTTTACTAAGTTCCAATATATTCAATCCATAATATGCAATAAAATTATATTCGCTCTTTTAACTTTACTTAATTCGCGTTTTTTGGCAATTTTTAAATGTATATTTAATATTCTAAATAAATTATTAAATAAAAAAATTATAACGACAAATAAAGGTCGAGATCACACAACTGAACACAACGATCAAATTTTTTTTAAAACTTAAGTGAGCAATAAAAAACGACAATTTTTTTTGTATATTTTTCAGAATTACGGTTAAAACTACCTAAAATATTTCGGTCAGACTATGCAGTAGTAAAGAGCTACACACCATTTTAAGGAATACTCCATTATTATGGCCATGGCTGTATAATATACCTCCGATCGTTAATCATGGATTATGTTTTTCTATATTTTCCTAATCTTACGGAAGAATTTCGTGATGAATAATTAAAATTAAATGAAGCTATGTTTTGCATAGTGATATTTATTGATTGTAAACTGTAATACAGCAGAACCTCGGATTTCGAGAAATTTGGTTTACAAGCAATTTTTTAAATCAATTTTGACTTGATGAACCAGCAATGTCTTACAATATAGGCAGTACGTATTGCGTCACTTTTCTCCCAACGACGACAGTCGCTGATTCCTCTTGCAGTGAAGATATAGAAAATAATATTCCACTCTTGTTGGTTATCGATAGCTGGCCATATACGCGCGGATATGTCCGTCGCGGGTGCCTGGCGGACAAATCCGATCGTGTATGGTGAGAAAAGACACGATTTGTCTGTCCGCCGTTAGCTAAAACGAACGGATCGGATATGGACACGCAGGCCCGAGAACCCGCAGCCGATGGTTTCTAGTATTTTTTGTTAAAATTTGTCCCTTAAGTGATTTTATAATCCGGGCCATTTTCACATGCCTTTATTAATTTGCGCTAAAGTTGCCGCTATCGGTCTAAAATAAAATAAGATTTTGATGATAAGATTTTATTACATTATGACAAGTTTTTGCTTTTTTAAAAGAAGCATCAGACAACCGTTTTAAATGAAAGCGTACAACAGAGTTCAGACAGCTTGCGTGTGTGGCGAAGCTCTGACAGATCTGTCCTGGTGTCCGACGGGCGACGGACATATCTGTGCGTGTGTGCTTAGCTAATGATCCTTCTTGATCATTAAGAGCAAGTTCTTCCTCACAACATCACTCCATTACTCCAGCCCATGGATCAGCAACGAAAAAACATTAAAAAGCTTTACACCAAATCACTATTTCAGCGATGTTTCGAAGTGAACGAAGAAACAAATCTTACCCTTAGAGACTTCTGGAAAGATAATTTCTACGTCGTAAGCTGCCTCAAGATTATCGATAAAGCGTGGGTGAGGTTACCAAGAGAACCCTCAATTCTGCTTGGATAAATATGTGCCATAATTGCGTGGACGAGTTTGCTAATGAATGGGACCAATCAATTATCGATGAAAATGTGTCCTTGAGGAAGAACATGAGACTGAAGGTGAATAAGGACGATAATCAAGAGTTGGTGAAGAAACATTGCCAGGATCTAACCACCGAAGAACTAATATATCTCACTTCAAATGGGAATAAAGATATCTGTAAAATGTGGGAAACAATGTAAAATTTTGTGGAAAAGTACACCCGAGTAAGGCTTTAGCAGTGCGAGGCATGAATCAGCAAAGGCAAGTGTCATTGGATAGGTTCCTAGTCAAATTTCCACGAAAAGAAAAATATTTCATTGAGATATCAGTGATCAACAGCAGTGATTTCGATATGAATAATTAATTAATTAAATTATTTTATAATGAATTTAAATTATTAAAAAGATATGTGTATATTGTCATTTTTATCTGAATAATTTTCGGTTTTGAACTTCGTTTTCCATTATTAATTTATTGGGTAAATTTGATTTATATACGAGTGCTTTGAAATATAAGCACTTTTCCGAAACCGAGGTTCCACAGTTATTAATAAAACAGATGTCACTGATTTACACACTTTGATTTCACTACTTATTTAATGGTTAGTGATTATGTTTAGCCCGTTGTAACACATTCGGCTAACGCCTGTCATGTTGCAACGGAAGATTACAATAAATAAATGTTAGAGATTTTTTTTTATGTGATTAAAACAATACTAAATACAGTATTAACTTAGATGGCAAAATATAAATGAGTTTGCGAATCTAAACAATTACTCAGGATATGAATATGCTTTGCAATGAAAAATAGGCTCAGCCCAGTTATTGACTCAATATTTTCTCGCAGCATCATTCACGTGTATTGTTTTAAGAACATACTGGAATGACATTTACTTTGTTAATTTGTCTTGATATTAACTAATATCATTAGAATAAAATAAAAAGTCTTAAGAAAACACTTACTAAAGCATTATAATTAAAAACATTAGAAAAATAATTTTATTAAAAATATCATAACCTAAATAATTACAAAAACTATATACATACGTCTTAAGACCACTGACCTAGCTCATAGTATTCAATCTCTATAAATAAATCAATGATGTAAAATAAGTAAATCCACATCGTATTTTTTTATAAACTTTCTTATTACTTTGTGGTTAAAATTGGATTAGTTTAGTCATGTTTTAACTTTTTTTAATGTGTTTATTTTAATAATATAAATAATTTTAAAATAATGCTATTTATATATACAGTAGACCCCCCAATAACACGGTAAACTGGGGATGTACTATTTGGGTGCGTGTAGTTGGGGTCTAGAAAAAACTCATACATTTTTTGCAATACGTACATACGAATCAGGCTCTTGTAGTGAGATATCCTCTCTTTGGCTCGCTCACCCATAAAGTAACAGCCATCCAAATAGCACGTCCCCAATTCACCGTGTTATTGGGGGGTCTACTGTGCTATACAATATAAATGCAACTGGTTTATATTCATTCTCGTGTTTACAATTTGTTATTAACTACAATTTGCTTAAAAAGATAAGAATATAAAATATTGTAAAACGTTAGTGGTTATAATATTAGGAAAAAAAAATAAAAAAACCTTTCTACAATTGAAAGATTTTCTTTCTTAATTCACTTTTAATGTTAATAAATAGTATTGTTTTTTTAATATCATATATATTTTTATAAGCCCATTAATAATTCCCTTTCATTAAAGATAAAACCATTAAACCAGACTTACATTCGTATAAATCGATTTAGTATGTACCTTTGCGGCTAGGAATGAATGGACGTTTTCACCCCATTCAAAATAGTTTAGCGTGAATCCGTATATAAACCTATTATTGGCGATAGCCATCAACTTTTTCCTACATACAAAAATATACGCCTACTCAAAAGGTGCTTTTTATAGTTATTCGATTGCGCAAATGTTTTTCAAAACTTAAAATATTTAAACCTATATAATATTTATATGTTATATAATAAAAACTTATGGTTATTTTAGGAACTGAGCGTGGTCGAAGCTTTGTTTTGAGTTTTTCTTTGATAATTCCATGTCACACACACGCTCGCGTGTCTGTATACCATTTCGAATGTGGTGTGGGTATATTACATAAGATATATAGGTAAAAAGGACAAGCAATAAATACTTGTATATATTAAATAAATGGAAATTACGAAGATAAAATGGCAATCGACCTCTGCATACATTAACAAAGAGAGATAACGTGGAAAAGGTCGTAACGCTAAAATTGGAAGTCTAAAATAGAACTATCAATTAACATAAATATTTTGCTTAAATACTATTTTCCTTGATTGAATTTTCAGGCTGAAAGATCTATTATTACGTGGCCCCTTTTACAAAATTATCCGATATTTCATTTATAATTTTGCGTGTAATATCAACACAAAATATAGTTTCAATAACAATTATTATGGCCATCAGATTATATTATTTTAATAATATACATATATTAAAAGAGGAGTAAAACATGACCGTAAAGTTATAAAAATGTATTTGTTTTGGCCAAAATATTGACATGTAAGTTTGTATTTATAACGTATATTAATTAAATCATTTTATGAGTGTATTTGTGTTTGTGTTATATAAACGGCATTTAGGTTTCGGATTAATTTCTAATACATAGGTTAATATAATTATAATAACGACGACAATGTTTCATAACAATGATTATGTAATTTAATTTATATTCATATTTTACAATAATTCGACTAGTCTGTCGTAATAATTTTGACAGCTGTAAATATAAAACGACATAATAAGATATTATTATCTGTTAGCGTGTCACGTGCCACATTTTAAATACACATTTCTGGGTATCTGTTATAACGGTCTAAAAAAAGAAATAATCGGCCATGATTGCGTAATAAATGTTTTCGGTTTTGGCCGGAATCGAAATCATTTGTATAAAATTTTAGTGTATATTTTATTATTCACTCTCGCATAAATATTACATAGTATATAATTAGAGCTTATTTTTACATTTCAATTCGTATTTAGGTAAAATCTAATACTGAAAACCCAGTATTTGGGAGCAAAATAAATAATAATAATTAAATTATATTTACATAAGTTATTTAAAATACCCTAAATTATATAGCATATATATAAATATAGTGATTATTATTTATTTAATATAAAAAATGAACGTATAAATCTTATAAATGTTACATGTCAAAGAGTAAAGGCGAAACTTAGTATTAAAAATCCAGAGAGCTCTCATTTTTTATTTTAATATTTTGATATATTATTGCGTCGTTTTTATTCTGATTCATAGTGATAAATGCTTATGGTAAAAGTGCAGACAGCTTTATAAATGTATAAAAATGTATTGATTCATACTATTCACGCTATTATTTTTAATTAAATAAAATTATATAAGCAATAAACAAATATTATGCTCAATTATGGAAAAATATTTTATTTACTTTAATGCACACTTCAAAAACTTATATCTTAAAGGCGATTGACAAATGACTTGCATATATTATACGTTCAGACAACAGTTCAATATCCCACTATATGTAAATAACCGTTATGTTTCTCCCAAAATAAGTACAGCACGTTGTCTGCAAATAATATAATAATAATCACTTAGGTTTTACTTATTAACTTTTTGCAAAAGATATTTAGTGAATATATTAATTGAAATCAAATTTTGTAATGTGTGCGTTCTCTTAATATGAATATACATATGTACATACATAGGAACTCCGGGGGGGGGGGGTAAAAATATTAGAAATATTAGATGTGCTTATAATATCATTTATAACGATTAGCAAATTTATAAGGTGCTATTTGTGTCTGGAAAAGTGTATTTAGTTATTAGTTCTATATTTTATGTGACTTTTAATACCGCTACTTGAGCGTGAGATTAAACTTGTTAAAGGCGTTATAAAACTAATTGATATGAACATTTGCGACTTGCTAAAAACAAGTGTTAGTTTTGCCGGCGTTAATTCAGCGCACGCGACAATCATATATTTGAACGGATTAGGACAACTTGCAAATGGACCTAAACAAAGAAAATGCACTATCCATCCAAAAGCCGGAAAAGTCGAAGAGATGTGTACCCGAATTACGAGTTCAGGTACCTGTATAATTCCTTGACCAGTAACAGAGTTGTCAACTCTTATAAGATAAATAATTTAGGCAGCCAGCTATTTGTATTCATACAAGTAGATAATCCAAATTGACCAATAAAACTTTATTATCAGTCCTCTAAAATGGTCAATGTGTTTGTATAGTATTGTCGACGTTTATCTAAATAATATTTACATATCGTATATGAACGTTTTAAATGTATGCGGATAGTCGTTTAGATTTTTTTTAAATTTAATTTATTGATTAATTTACTTTTAAGAAAAGACTGAAGACAAGTGGGCGAGTGTATTGATGTAAAATCTGCTCTCTCGGCTTTCTATGAGGCGCTATATTGTGCGTTCGATCAGTGCTTCACTCAAAAGCACCTTTGCTGCTTGGCGTGACATATCACAGATGGATTTCTGGTGAGTAAATTTTATTGCTAAAAATAAATCACGCCTTCCATAAGTTATGAAAGTTGCTCAAAACAAATAATGAATAGTTTCAGTAGAATTTGCTTCGATTTCTGCAGCCAGGACATCATCTATCTTTGCTGGTCTCCAATATCAAAGACTATTCTTATATTGTAATTTCCTGTCGGATTTTTTTAAACCATCTTTGACATTTATCGATATCTAGCGAATCCCCTACCATTTCTCAAATGCTTTTAGCGGCCGTAGTTTCCGATATTTTTTAGGAAATTCATATAAAATGCCATTGTAAATTTTGGGACCCATTTTTTTAAAAATCGGTATTTAAAATCTAGATGTGCACCAACATATATATGATAAAATACGTAATTAGGTATCAACGGCCAAAGCACGACTGACAATTAATGTTAAATTTTTAAATTATCAACGTCCCCAATTTGAGTTGTTCACGCGCATCGCACTTTCGTCATCTTGCTGCAAAATAGCCAGTACATGTATATTTTCATTGATATCACAAACGTGGGTAGTAAACAGACGCGCGTGTCTGCGTGGCATAAATCCAGCACCAGTAACGATTTCCTTTCGCGGCGTGCGTTCACACGCAAACGGTCCGGAGCCTCAAAACGGGGCTCAAAACTGAGGAAAGTGGGTGTCGCCTCAAAGAACGGGCGCTCGGGGATGGGAAACGGAAAAACGCTCAGCGTTGGACGTGCCGCTCAACTTGTCGCGCTGCTCAAATTTAAATTATTGCGCTATCATGGCCACATTTCTATCTTAGGGACTGAAAAGATCAAGGCGTCTTATTAATATTTAAAAAAAAATATAAATTTAAATATTCAATTTAAAAAAAAAACAACAAGTTATACTTAAAATAATGTGTTTCATGACAATGTGCGCTAATTATAAAATATTGATAAATAGGTGCGTAGTATTAGGTTTTCTTAGATTTTACTGATCTCACGGAGGAATATCCTGTTTAATTAATAAAATAAAAATGAACATATATTGATTGTAAGCGGTATTAATACTTTTTGGTGCGCACTGTACGCCGTCTCTGCGGATGCGTATTATCAATTAGAGTATCCATGGTTATTAGAATTTATACTGACCGTAAAATGGACGTAGCGCACGGTAAATTTCGCAAACTGACCCACGATTTTCGAAATAAATTTGCACAATTTGCAAGCATTGTTCTGGCGTAAGTATATTCATGGTGAAATGGCAAACCAAACTGAGCACAACAAACTATCAGCTGTCAAATTGGTTGTCGCTGGAAAAAGTGTTGGCAATTCAAAAAAAACAATCCCTTATATTACTAAGTTGAAATCATATTATTTTACTAGCACATGCCTGATATATTATATTTTCACTGGCAAAAATATATATCTACCTGTGAAAATGTATTTCAATATAATTTCACTGAAATGACACATGTTTAAAAATATTTTCGGGATAGATTCAAAATTGTTTTTTATATTTTCTTTGAGGGATAACCCGAGAATTTCTGGTTTAGAATCAGGGACGTCATTTCAACTTTTTCCAGAGGTGGAGGCAAAATTTTGGTAGTCAATGGTATTTTTTTAATGATTCGATCTCATTCAAATTCATAGCATTTTATTAAATGACATGCAATTTTCTGGCCAAATTTGAGGGGGGGGGGCAAGTGCTCTACTTGCCCCCTCAAATGACGTCCCTGCATACGTGTTTTTATAGA
The DNA here is from genome assembly GCF_051122295.1 of Plectrocnemia conspersa. Taxonomy (NCBI): domain Eukaryota; kingdom Metazoa; phylum Arthropoda; class Insecta; order Trichoptera; family Polycentropodidae; genus Plectrocnemia; species Plectrocnemia conspersa. The sequence continues at coordinate 25,703,404 of NW_028277165.1, forward strand.
CGATTAAATGCAAACACTTCTACTTATCGTAAGTCCTAGAATGTTTTATATTAGGTAACTGTTTATTTGCGAGGTTATTCTCAATATAAATATAATTGAGTATGCTCTCTTCGATTTTGTTGTTTTCCCAGGTTTTTGCATTTCTATTTATAATTTGGAGGATTCTGGTGGGATGATTCGAAATCCAGGAACACGTGACTCGGTGGGCAGAGGCGGCAGAGGAGGGCGAAAGCTCTCGCTCGAGGGTTGAGAGCTGGTGAGCAATATAGCCGGCCGCCCACGCCGGCCTTTGTGCACGAAGGTATTCGGGCTCGCCTTTGCCGCTTCGCTCGAGCCCGCCGACCGACGGATGAGCGCCACTGACGACGGTTAGCCCCAAGGTCGCCCTCCCCGTCCCTACCCGCAGCCATTCAACCTTCAGGTGTCTTCAATTGCCGTTTCGCGCGCGAGGACTAATAGTGAATAAAAAATAGACTATTACTCAAAAAAAGGAAAATAAATTCAAATAACAATTTTAGGAAAATTGGGAAAACAAATTAGAAATTATTTTCTATGAATCTTCCCTAAATGCATTTATTTTATAACCATAATATTTTAATTTAAAGATCAGTCTATTTGATTGATTCATCTGGGGTTTCTTTTTATAATAGGACGATTCCAAATTTTTTATCGATTCCGATTCCTACAATGTAAAAATAATAAATATAAAATAATTATTTTTACTAAATTAAATCTCAGTATAGCGAAACTCGCGGAAACGAAGAAAAAATGTTGTTTTACTGAAAATTCGTTATATTGAATGTAATGTAATTTTTATTTTATTTTTAATTACCATATTAATACAGCATCAAAATAACCTCTTACAAGATTGACAGATCGTTTTTTGCCCATTTTCGTAATAATCGTTCCCCTTCAACCGAAGAGGGTGGTACCGATGGATATTTTCTCAGTAAATATGCTAAGATGGAAAATTCATTTTTATTGGAATTTCACCAGAAAAATGGGATTTTCATACTTTTATATTTTTTAGAGCAAAAATACTCCCTTTTCAATAATTCTTTATTGTCTCTTTTTTAAATCGATGAGATATTTATCAAAACTATATTGTGGGGAGCTAATACGAAAGTACCAATAAATCCAAATAATCGTTTTCGGAATCGTAAGTAAAAAATTCTCATCTTCCGATGTTAATTCAGATATTTCTGACTTCGATTAATCGTCCCATCACTAGTAGAACTTTTCACTAAGAATGTCCAACCAACTAAGATCAAGGCTGACTGATGCCACTCAAGAATAGGTTCAACGATTAGTTTCAAATCCTAGTAGAATAAATTCACTAGTAGAAAAATAGAAGCCAGGTATGCGTTAGCAGGGACGTCATTTAGTGTGGGCAATTTCCCCCGTTGAATTTTGTCAGAAAAAGTAATTTAATGAAATATTACGAATCTTAATGAAATCGAAACATTAAAAAAACGATTACTGACTCGACAACTTTTATATCGCTGGTCTTAAAAGGCAATTACCTAACTACACTTCTGGGTGAATATTTTTCAGGATCTGCCTTTGTTTTTTGCCGCTCAAGAGTTCTTTAAGATTTCAGAAATTAATTTAGCGAAATTCTTTATATCGACTAAATTTTGTCTTATGCCGTCATTGAATTTCACTAGAATTTTGATTTATTGTAAGGGCTTTAATGTTATTGCTATACGGGTGTAACTGGGTTCAAAGTTGAAAATGTCTGGTGTGCGTTTGTGACGTAGCGATCATCGGTGGGCGTACGCCCACGCATCCCGGGGGCTCCCCAGCTACCCCGCGCGCCTTTCCCATTCTGCCAATTTTAGTTACGTCAGGCTTTCACTATAAATTCGACCGATTTTCCGAAATAAATGGATATGTAATAAACCACGCGAGGATTTAGACGTAACGCCTCTCCGCATAAAAATAATTAAAGTTAAATTTGCCCGTATTAATATTTCACTTTAAGGTCTCGTGTTGCAAAATTCTATGTTTTCATTACGCCCACGGAGGTAGCATACTTGCCTCTATTTATATCCTTTGATCCTTCGTCCCACTCACGTATGAATACACACAAACGCGAACTAAAAATATATATATACAAATTTAATGATCGTCTATGAAATTCATGTTAAAAATACATTTATAGACTCTCAATCGTTACGTAACGTAAGAGCCTTAAAATATATTTCAGCTAAGCAACAAATCCGGCGTAGAAGACAACGGGAAAACACTATACCTAATTCGTTTTCTAAGAAAACTTAAATGGTGCTGAAAGCCTTCCACAATTAATGAGAAAGAGATTTGAGTGGAACAATTAAAACTACTTTAAAGTTATAATGAAACAACCGAAACCAAATGAAATCGAATGATATAAAACTTTCTGCTACTACATAGATATTTAAACGCAATATGTCGCCAAGAAATACCAAGATTTATTCAGTGGGTAATTCGCGAGCACTGGCGAAAAGGAATCGCACCCAATTCGCTCGGACGCCATTATCAAATATATTTTTTTCTTAATTCAAATATTTTTTTATAATAAAACTAGTTAATTAAAATTTGGAAAATCTATCGAAAATGTTCGGGAGCCATAGACTTAGTGTAAATTCGCAATCATAGAGTAAAGAAAGGCTTTATTCTATTTTTACAATAGACTGCAATTTTGCTCTGCGCGGCCAAAAATATATACCTCTACGCTTAATAAAATATATGGAAAATATTACCAAAATCTTTGCCACCAATTAACGCCCGACAACTTTTATTAGCGCATTTTATAAATATAATAATAATTTTACGTTCTGCGTTGTCAATTAATTCTCGATTTACTTAAAGAAGCGTCAGCTTATTAGTAAAACCTCTCATTTTTACTCCGCATTTCGTAAATGGCTGCTTCTTTTTTTTTCATTAAAATAGTTTTGAGTTTCACTTAAATCAGTGATTGATAACATTATTTTATATTATTAATACAAAATAATACTAATAAATAATTTAGTTATTTAGAGTTCCGCCACTGGTTAACTGCCATCATTAACTAAAATTTGTTAAAATATGTTAATGGGAGGTACACTTCATTAGATTTCTAGTTATCCCATAATTATTTAAAATTATCAGCACAAAATATTAACAACATACAGCGACGAAAATTGAATATACCAGTCTTTGGTATTAAGCCATTTATCTGTTCATCATATTTTTTTGTAGTTTTAATTCCCTTTTATTTTATTAGGATATAATAAATTATTTATTATACGATTATTATTTAAATATTCTAGTAGTGCTGCTTTAATGGCGTTATTATTCGCGTGCGACTTTGATCCTCGCACAAAGGGCTTATCGATCTTCAAAAGTGCAACAAAACGCTTAATTTTTAAAAATAAATTATTCCGTCTTTTCTAAATGTTCAACAACAAACAGAGTTATTCTTGCGTTCATACTCTATGGACGCCAGCGGTATAAGAATGAGCGAGAAACTTGAACTCGAGTTGCTCCTAGCGTCTTGGCCAAAACTGCCGATAGAAAAATCGGGCCCCGGTGTTAATTGTAACTACACCCCTTCCTCTCGCATTAAAGCAAATCAAATTAGAGGTTTTTAAAAAATACACTATTTTTAAGATTACACGTACTTCTAATGATTTTTATTATTACCCTCAAACGTCTCCCAAATTCTCGGCTATCTTTTTCTTTGATGAGGCACATTTTCACCTCTTTGGGTATGTTAATAAGCAAAATTGTCGCATATGGTGCGAGGAAATCTTCAAGTGATTCACGAAAGAGCATCACATGTCCAAAAAGTGACTGTTTGGTGTGCATTATTGTCAGGCGGCGCTACTTTTTTTTAAAACGATGAAGGTCGGTCTGTAACAGTCAACAGTGAACGCCATAAGCGCATAATAACCAATTATTTTTTACACATAATCGAAGATATTGACGTGGAAGACATGTGGTTCTAACAAGATGGCGCAAATTGCCACACATCGGTGCAACGTTGGATGTTTTGCATTAAAAGTTCCCAGGTCATATTATTTCACGTTTTGGCGACTTCAACTGGCCGCCAAATCATGCGATTTAACGGCGTTGGAATTTTTGTAAGGTTACGATAAGGGTCGTGTCTACGCCGACAAACCCGAAAAATTAACATCCGCCAAAATGTACGAATAAGTCATAGAAAGGATCGGCTGCTTCAAAAGATCCAGACACAGACATTTAATTGATATTATTTTTTTATAATTACTGAAATACGTCAAATATGCGATTAATAAAAAATCTGAAGATATCCTTAAATTTGTGTGTGTTTTTTTTAAATCTAGTTTGGAAACTGAAGTTGGATCACTCTTTACTTTGTAAAAGTCTATGGTAGCTCTATAGTGCCTTAATCGATATCAAACGTCAGATTAATAAAAATAATCTGAAGATGTTCATAAATTCGTGTTTTTTTAAAAAAAGTTTAAAAACTGAAGTTGGATCACCTTTTATTATTACATGCAAATTTTAATCATAATACTTAATTATATAAATAAATTTTAACTTTATTTTGCGATTGTAACAACCCGCAGAAACGTGTTACTTTTTTGTTAACAGAACTTCACTTGCTTAAATAGAACATCACTATATAAAATAACCTATTTCTACTGACGTTTAGCTGGAGTTTTCAATTGCTTTTTATTTTACATATTAATGCATTAAAGGTATTTTTATGTGTTCTTGGATATATATATATATATATTATATTAACTTTAGTGAATTAATCAATTTATTTTATGCAATGTATGTAAATACATATCTTTCAGTTTATTTGTTTCTTATTTAATTTTAATATTTGATAATAGGAAATACAAGATGATGCGCGTTTTGAATCGGCTCGGCCCAATATCGATTAGTAGCCTTTTGCCTTTAAAACGGTTGAACGATCCAGATAAAATAGACGATATGTTGATAAAGGACTTCAATAAATACGATCAAACCCTCACCGGCGAAGAAAGAGTAAAAAGAATGTTTAAGATTAAGTAATTACACTTGAAAAAAAATGTTTTATGTGCGTTTGCTATATGATTAACTTTTTATTTTAGCGAATTGGACGAATACTCTGATGAGTTCAATTTCGTATGTCAATCTACAGTCATGGCCAGTATCATTGGAGTAGTTTACGGAGGATGCGTTAGCGGTTGGAACGCTCAGAAGAATTTTGTAGAAAGGAATCAAGCGTCTACGTTCTACAATGTACGAGAAGGGCAAGTAAGAAATAAAACTTATTTTTGGCGAATATAAAATAGTTGTTACGTTAGTTAATGCGTTTTTATTAATTAGAGACACCTTCAAGATAAAGTTATAATGGAGTTTATGAAGGGAGGTTATCGTATCGGCTGGAGAATGGCTTTATTTACTGGATGTTATACGTAAGTGAATTTTAATTTTGTAGAGTAAGTTATAATTCATATATAATTTAAGAACATAGGGTAAGAAAATGTTTAATGACAAACGTATTATTGAGATATTTCACCAGGTTTGATGAATATTGTCACTGATGGTTAAATTATTTAAGAAAAAAAAAATTTTCAATCGGAAACTCGACATGCATTAGGTGCTAAAAGCACATAAAACTTCTATGACGTTAAAATCAAGAAATTCACAAAATACATCCAATACAAATCCGAAGTACATAATATAGCAAAATATTATTAAATCTGCTCTGTATAAGATGGAAAACCTAAAAAGATAGACACATAAGTTCAAATACATACATTCCCAGTATTTTTCACCAAAGTTTCTCTATTACATATTATTCTGAATTTAATTATTATGAAGTATTTGTATGTCCCAATGAATCTAATATGTATTTTAATTTAAGGTTAATCTCTAAAGTTATACAAGTTTACCGCGGAGAACCGAGTCTAGTTGAATACATCGTCAGCGGTACAGTTGTGGGAACGTTATATAAAATTAATATGGGTTTGAAAGGCGCATTTGCTGGTGGCATAGTTGGAACCGTTTTGGGATTTGTATGCGGAGGCGTTTCCTTGATGATTCTTAAAGTCACTGATATCTCAATGGGCGATATACATCTATGGCAACATCAATACAGACAAAAGAGGTAAATATATAATAAACGTAAGCTTCTTAACCATATTTTCAAACGCTCGTTCATATTTATAAATGTATCAATATCTTGGGGTAAGTTGCCTCTAATGTTAACTGTCTTATTTTTTTAAATATGAGCCGATGATACATTCTAGTGGATGCAAACAAAAAGTCACTCTTAATTAAAAATTAAGTACGGTTATAACTGAAAATTTTAATTCACACTTTCTCTTACATAAAATATTTGATATTGTTGTTAGTGTTGAATTTTATGATATTAACTATTAATTGTAGTTAACCCTTTCATTGCGTTTGACGTCACCAGACGTCATGGCGAATAAGCCCCAGGCTCGGATGCCAGACCTAGCAGTCGTACTTTTGAATCTTATATTAGTTGTTTCATATATGTTAAGGCTTAAAATTGCTTAAACGAAATATTCAAATATTTAACTAACGACATCTCTTGTTTGCTAAAAAACATTTGTGGATATATTAAAATTTAATATTTTTCGAGGAATTATGAGTGTTTCGTATTTTCGCCATTGCGGCGCTGCTATCGATTTATCATAGAATTGTATGGAGCATGAACGTGTTTTACAATTTACACCGAATGTTCGACACATATTTTAACCTTTATGGATTAAAAAACAACTTGATATATACATTGACATGTTCATTATCTTTTATGAAGTAACAGGATAAGTTTATTTTTTATTTAGTTAATTTACAGGATGATTAGTAGTTTTCGCTTTACACGAGGCATTTAAAAAAATAAAAAAAATAAACCCAATATTATATATATACTCATTTACAAAACATTGAATATTTACAAAGTTTTTCACTTAAAATAAATAATTTAATCCACTCACTCTCGTCACAATCGAGAGGCAAAGTATCTCACCGCCCGCGCCTGGTATATATGAATATATTTTTAAATTGTAATATATTTTATACTTTTGGCAATCATGACGCATTAGGTTAACCCATCAGGTCATGATGGTCATAATTTTAATAAATAAATAAAATATGTAAATGTAAACAGGTAACTTTTGGGTTATAATTCGTTGATGTCGATTCTTTCCAGAGTAATTATTTGTCTGTATGTATCGTTAAAAACATTTAAAATGTTTCAGATTGGCTGCTATCAACAAAGGCGGTAAAAATACAGAACACTTGGAAAATCCGATGCAAATAGCGCATGATGCAAACTTGAAAATAGAAGGGAGGGTAGATGAAATTTTTACTGAAAAGTAATTTGACAGTAATAATTTAGAATTTTTAGTTTTTAAATTTATGTATTTATACAGTTATGTAAAATAAAAAAATGATCATATAAAAATGTTGACTATGATTTATTATTATATAAAATTACACGATTGTTCACAACGTTCAATGAGGAAGGAAGCACTATTTATTTTTATAATTTACCGAGAGTAAAAAAATAAACATTGACAAAAAACTATTATTGTCGAAACATTTGTCAAAAAATTAAACAGATTTTGAGCAATTTGATAATCTTATTACACCTAAGTATGCATTACATCTTATAAATAAGTTATCGTGTTTATGAGTGCCTTTACCTAAATTCTAAAATCAAATTAAAAGCCTCAAATATGCTTTAAAAATATATAAAGTCAGAGCATAATTTTAATACGAATAATTCTGTAAACTTAATAATTAATAAATAATTAGGCCAATATACAAACACACATTGAAATTTAGATATGATATTCATTCTTAATTACAATTTGATAGATTTTTAAACAAATACATAAAATATTATATGTATGATTATTTATAATGTATATATGTATGTAATGTATGTAAATAAATACAATTTGTGGCAAAACTCTTAAAAACACTTTCCCTGATATCTCCTTGAGATCGTTTTGTAAACACATATAATTAACTAAACATATTCAATAAGGTTATTTTTCATATATTATTATTGCACTGTAAAATCAAACACATTAGGCAAGATTATGACAATTTTGTAGATTTTTAAAATTTATACAAATTGACGTATACATACATATGGTGATTCATACTGTTATTAACTGTTATATTATAGTTTTTCTTTCATATTTTAATCATAATTTGGATTATTATATTCCATTAACAAAATCAATATATACATAAATTAAATTTTAAGGAAACATACGACAATAAAATGTCATCGACGGACAATAATAATCCATAATGGATTTGCACTGTGATACCGTTAAAAAATGTAAATATATAAAACGTGCATTTAATATTTTATTGCGGCTTGGTGATTCGTTTGGCTCCTCGGTTCGGAGGTCCCTTTGGTTTGGCGAATGCGGGCCGGTGAAGATTTCTCTTTGGGTGAATCTCTTCGTGCAGAAACTCATCAGTCAGTTCTTTTCCGTCATCTATTTCAATCTAAAAAAAAGAATAAGATTTATTTTATAAATATATTTTAGCTGCACATTCTGAGACAATCAATAAAAACTATTTAAAAAATTAAGAAACGAATAACGTTTCTTGTGATTTCTACAATTGAACGATTCATATACAGTACACCCCCCAATAACACGGTAAATTGGTGACGTGCTATTTGAGTGCCTGTTACTATATGTGTGAGCGAGCCAAATGTAGTATATCTCACCACATACACTTGATTCGTACGTATCTATTGCAAAAAAATTATGAGTATTTTCTAGTCCCCAACTACACGAACACAAATATCTCATTCTCAATTTACCGTGTTATTGGGGGGTCTACTGTATGGTATTTTTTTTATTCTTAATTCATTTTAGGCAAAATTATTACAATATGATATTCAAAATGCAGTGAATTTAATATACGATAATTATTTATAATTACCTTCTTAACGACTTGTATACCTATTTGTTGGATACTTTCTAAAAATGGACCTTTACAACTAGAATACACCATCTTCTCCTTAATTGAGCAATCGTAGCCAGGAATCGAGTAAATGAACACTAAAAAATAACATTTATATAACAAAAATCAACACTGAGATATTGAGATGTTTTGAGCTTTCTATTATAATACCTATAGTCTCCAGATGGTCTCCTTCGTGCGTATGCTTGAACGTGAACAAATGATATCTTGCAGCATCGACCGGTATCTGAGAAGGTAACTCCTTGGTAGTTATGTTATCGGATTTGGAGAGATGAATCTTTTCTTCTTGAAAATCTAAAGATAAATAAAACTTTATATGAAATTTATACCTAAAATCAATTAATATGTTATTGATTAAAATAATACCTATTCTAAACTGAAGGTAATTGAAACGATTGTGTATCATTTCGACCAAAGCATCGTGAGCCGCTTTAGTCATAGGAAATGATACGCCGCCTAAAGTCTGCTGTCTAAAACATAAATATAAATGAATATTTGATACGGAACATTATATTACATGATTTATACCTAGAATCTGGACTATAAACGTCAGTACTATCGTGAATAGTCAAAGCTCGGAGAGCTTCTTCTCTATCGGTCAACGGAGCTGGTGTACGTTCACCTTTCTGATGACGTATATAACCCGACAATGATGCATCTTCCTAAAAAACAAAAATAATCATTTAAAACATTCATAAGACACAACATACAATTTATTTATTACTTTTGTAGAGCAAAACAGTTCGTCTTTCAAGTGAGTAGTGCCAAATTCTTGTTTCAACGTAGCTTTTGTAGAAGCGTATAGCATTTTTTGTCTGACCGGAGCAGTATCAGGTGACCAAGTGATAAACAACCAATCGTATCCGAGCGAGTTCTTTGTGTCTAGCCTGAAAAATGCACATAGTTTGCCATCATGAACGATGATAATTGAATTAGATCCATACCTGAATAGAATATAGCATGGTTGGTCTTCGACGACTAAATTTGGCACAACTTTGTCAAAGTCCTTATCCCATGCACCGATCGCGTTACATTCTCTGTCGAGGGTCAGCTCCTCTGATGTGTAAAAATAGCATTTCATTCAATCGTCTCGCTCCAATAATAGAGGTCAATGTGATAAAATGATAAATAGAACGAACCGTTATTGATAATTATCTTGAGTGCTCTTATGTTGCTGTCATGACATTTTCCGAACGACTTTTTCAGCAAATTGTTAGCTGAAAATGATATCAATCAAATAAACACCGTTTCTAGTGAGAGATAAAGTGCATTGCGCATAATACGATAACTGAATTAGCGAAATACCTCGAATTCCGGTTTGGTGAGACATCGCCCAAGTCTACGTTTCAATGGCGGAAACATATGATTTTTATCGTTTGGCCGTAACACAACAAATTTTGTCTTTCAGCTAGATAATATTTAAAACAAATATAATAAAAATTATATTATTTATATTGCTATGCTTGTGTACAATGATGGAAAAATAATACATTGTATATATTAAAACAAAATCATACAACATAAATATGAAACGATACAATTGAACCTGCTTTTTATAGCTGACATTAAATACATAAATGTGCAATGCCAGCGTATTAAGAAACTAAACGAAGCTTATGAATTGTAAACGCCCCTAGGCCATGGGTAACGTTAACATTAAACGGCTCTCTCTCCCAGGAAAAGTTGAAGCAAATTTCAAAAAAATATTGCTATATAAGCGTTTTTAACCTTGATTATTAATTGCAGCTATGTTTAACTTTACTAAAATTACATTACAAATACATAAACTCTATAATATCAAATGAGAGCTCGTCTGAAATATGAATTTCTTAGTATATTTATAATCTTAATGTTATTAAATATTTACAAGGTTCTTTAGGTCTAGGATAAACAAAACCATATTTTCTGTAAAATTCAAATCGATATTATATTTGAAAAAGCAATACGCTAATATATTTAGTACATGCGTGCCGCGCGAGCCTGGCTCGCGGCGGTCGGTTCACAGAAATTTTCATAATAGAAATGCGCTGGAATACAAGAACAGACAATAAACAAATATCCTAGTATAAAGGTATCTCAATAATATTTTCTGAACTTTTTCCATTAAGTGGGAATATATAGTCACGTAGAAATTTAAGAATGCTGCAAAGTAAACTGTCATAGAGAATATTAATAACTGGCGGAAGTATAACATGCAATATGATAAACTACGAACATTGCTGAAAATATTTGATAACATTTAGTCTTATTAAAATGAAAAAATATTTTAAGTTATATCATGCATTCCTTTCAAAAAATATCGTTAGCTATGTGTTTTACTTTAATTTAATTATTCAAGAGTCTTTATTTACAATTTTAATTATTTATTTATTTTTTTACTTTTAATACATATAAATATACAATATTTATCCCTTGCAATTCTCATATATGCTACCATTTTTTTCAAATATTAAAAATTTAATGATGTATGAAATGTAATTTGTCGGTTCCCATAAATGATCATCCATAGCTGGGTGGCAAAAATAAAAGCAATAAAGGGTCGCGAGCGCACATAATTGTGCTGCATTCATTCGATTAAGTTATGACTAAGTATTGCATACTTCTAGTTATACAAAGACATCTATGATACCTTCTATAAATTATGTCACAGATATAGGGGGGGGGGGGTAAGCGAAATTTCAACGGGGTAAAACAAACAGGTCTCACTCAATGAAATATCGTAGAATAAAGAAGGGGGTGAAAAATTTACGATAAACCTTTGACATAATTTATGAAAGTCGCCTTAAATAAAATATTTTATTCTCTAATGGCATAACTATGCAGAAATATTTTAAAAGTCGTAAAACAGAGGGCTGAGAGTAGTTTAAAATAAAAAACACAAGTTTAAGAAGCATGACAGAGAAATTATGGTAAATTTTGTTGGCAAAATTTAGTAGCTATATATGATTTTTCATAAATATAATTTAAAAACTATGAATTTGCATTGGTATACTAGAAAAAAAAGAGTACGAATTAGTGTATTATTATAAAAAATCAATAATAAACTAAAATTCAATTAAAAAATTAGATAATAATGATATTGAGTTGAAATGTAATATAAATTCGTTTGCTTAATAATAATAATAATGATTAATTCTCACCTTTGTAAAAATTGTACTCAATAAGGTATTGCGATTATATTGTAAACATTAATTTCAATAAAATTAGTGGGAAATGTCAAGAAACTATTTTTATCATGGCAACATTTTCGTAGGTTATGCGTCGTGACAGTTTAACTAACGCTCGTACTGTCAACGTTGGCTTTTTAAAGTAGTTTTATCAATAAATACCACAATAAATAATTAAAACCTATTACAGGTTAATTGCTTATTGTATAGTTAATATTATAAACTACAAAAATGGTGAGTTAACTCAATTTCACAATATTTATTTCAAAAGTTATGTTTATAACCATAAAATCATTAATAAATGTTTATTTTTTCAGGCGCGAAACGCAGAAAAGGCAATGTGAGTTCATTTTTATTTGTAAATTTTGTTTAAGCTCTCTCTGAATTACTTATTTTATAATAAATTTTGCATTTAAAGGACGACACTAGCGAGATGGCGCGCCGCTCAAGTCCAAGAAGCTGGTGGTGTAAATAAAGAAAGACGGCCTTACTTAGCTTCAGAATGCAACGATTTATCTCAAGCAGAGAAGTGGAGACTGCAGATCATTGGCGAAATAGCGAAAAAAGTTGCGCAAATACAAAACGGTACTATTGGATTCAAAATATTATTATATGAATATATGTAACATTTTATTTTTAATTTTTTAGCTGGTCTTGGTGAATTCCGTATAAGAGATCTCAACGATGAGATTAATAAATTGTTAAGAGAGAAACGACATTGGGAAGATCAAATCATAGAGTTAGGAGGTCCGAATTATAAAAGGACCGGACCTCGGATGTTGGATCACGAGGGGAGAGAAGTTCCAGGAAATAGGGGATATAGATACTTCGGAGCTGCGAAAGATTTACCTGGTGGGTGTTATATTAATTGTTTAATTTTAAATGAGTTTTATTTTTTTATCAATTACTTTTTAGGTGTACGAGAATTGTTTGATCAGGCTCCACCACTACCGCCTAAAAAATCACGTACGGAATTGATGAGAGATATAGATGCTGATTATTATGGATACAGAGATGATGATGATGGATTGTTATTGCCACTGGAGAAAAAAGCTGAAAAAGAAGGTATTTTTATATATTTTAATATAACACGGAAATTTAAATTTGACAGTCAATTTCGATATAGTAAAACCAAACTTGGTTTGGGAAAACAGAACTTAAATTTTATGTATGTATGTGTACTTTTTTTTTGTGATTAAAGCAAGAACAAAAGCGATCGATGAATGGAAACAGAAGAAAGAGAAGGGTATTACCGATCCGGACGTCCAAGATCCTGAAGTCGATACCATATACAGTGGTTATGGAACAATTGTAAATATTTTTTTGATTTATATATGAGACACAATGTTAACTTGAAATCTAATCTAACACTTACATAATCTTAAACAGCGCATCGACGATAACGAAGACGACGAGGAGATGAACACTTCAAAATATACTTCGCACGTTCCAGTTCCGACTCAAAAAGATATCGAAGAGGCTTTGCTCAAAAAACGAAAGCAAGAACTCCTCGAAAAGTATGGATGCATGGAGATGAAGATAGAAACGTAATACTATACATTAAATAGGATAATTATATAATTAATAATTTTGTATCATTGTAAATAATAAAAAACAATATCTTTTTTATATTATCGTTATTTATTGCCAGGCAACCTTAACACAGGCCTTTCAACAATCATTTACATTTTTTTTAAATTACATATTATCGAGCTTCGCTGAAGCTCTTTAAATATCACTCGCCCATTATCTATATAAGTATAGATTTTTTTGTGTGTATATTTTTAGTGTATAATACAAGGAATGTTTTAGCTCATAATTTCCAAAATCAAACTACAGTATAATCTCAACAATTGTAGCAGAGTGATTCAATAATACATTTGATATTTGAAATTATCAATAATCTCTCAAGTGCACAATTTTTTTATTAAATATATATAATTTTATTTATATAACCATGGAATACTATAACTCGGCGATACCGAGAGACGCAACATAGCTAATTCAATTTATATTCAACCGTCGAATATCACATTCGACTTTCATAGCCGTTTTATACTAAGCGTTTGTGAGATTCGTATAATAAATTTTAGATAACATACGGAGTGAGCCGAGAAAGACGTAAACATTTTTTAAAATATATTTTATGCCGGTTGATAAAATATATATATTTTATAATATAACAAAATTCAGTCTTTCTTGGCCCATTCCGTACCACCTTCAAAAGTATGTGAATATCTTCATCGATTGAGTCACACTTGCGTCAAAAAAGTTGTACTGGCCAAACTGTATTTAATACATTAAAATAAATCAAGGCATTCACATACGAATATATGTATATATATAATTTACAATTGTATATTCTATAATACTTTTAAAAGTTCATTATTGATATAGTAATTGATTCAAAAATTGTGTAAAACATTAATTAAAAAAAAGTTGTAGGCTCGATGTAAGGATTATAAATAAACAAAGTAGGAACTATTATATCAACATTGGAAGAACTTAATAAACAGAAACTATTCTAAAGAGCAAAAAGCAATATAAAAAAATTACTGATTAATTAATTTATATATAAATATATATTTTAAGCGCTCGTTTTCATATATTTCTCTTATTTGTCAATATTTAATTTGTTTCGAGCTAATTAATGAGTCATGTTATGAGGAAGTAAAACGTTAAAGTATACAAATTAAACTATCGAGTATTAACGAATCGAATCCGACGGCACAAATGAATTATGTTTAAATTTGCCTAATGCCAGTTATGATTGAAACAAGTTTTGCTGCTTCTCGTCTCCTTCGAAGTCCGTCCAGGCATTGTTCAGCTCCATGAATATCATCTTAGCCAAGTTTTCGTTTTCGGTGCCGACTTGCTGTATATAAAAAACAGATAATTTGTAAATATCGTATGATTTAATTATTGCCGTTTTACTAACCTTGTCTGGATGAATGGCTAGACAAGCTCGTCTGTATGCCTTTTTTACGTCCGTCGGATCAACTAATGCTCCCATATCGCACCGTGTCCATCTACAGTTCTCCCAAACGATCGTATGAAGAGAGCATAGGAGCGCCCTTATGTTAGATTTTTTACCATCAGTCTATAATATAAAATATATGTGCTATAGTACCATTTTAAAATAAGTCGATGAACCAATATTTTTTGTTATTCTCGACTTGTCACAAGCATACCCAATCGTGTATGAGAAGCCTTTCTGGATCCATTTCTTTAACTAGTTCTCCTTTCCTCATCTGATTGATGGTGCGCGGACCCTGATCCTTACGAGCCGCAAATTCATATCCCTGACTACCCAACAGATCACCAAAAACATCACCAGGCTTCTTAATTTTCTCCGCGGGTGGTTTGGGAGGTTCGAAATGCGATCGACTAATCATCAAATCCAATTAGAATAAATATACACAGTTTAATTATTGTGTGTAAACAATAACCTGTAGTCTGGTTGATGAGACGGACTAGGAGTGGCCAGGGGACGATGCACCGGGCTCGATATTCTAGAGCCTGTGGCGGAATTTTCGCCGCTGTTCCACCCGGAAGTTTGTCCAATTGGCTGTTGATTGGGAGGCGGAGGTTGACTAGTGGAATTCGAACCTAAATTACACAAGTCTATAAATGGATCGCGCTTAACAGGTATTTCGGTTTTCGGTTTGCCTGTAAAGTTATAAATAATAATAAAAAATAAACAAAATGAACAAAATAAATACAGCACAAAAGTTTGGAGACGGATTGTTACAAAATTTAGTACCGTTCGTGGCTTTGTTGTTGTTCTTCATAACGTTCGGAGTCAGCAACGAGTTGTCTTCTATTTTTGGTGTTGCGAGACCGAACGGATCGAAGGCGTCGGTGGAGGTTGTTCCACTGCTTATGAAATCTCCAAAGGAGTTGTCCTAGAAAAATATTATTATGATTATGATTCGAGGAAAATCACTAAATCAATATTGTATTTAAAAAAAATATTTTTCACTTTTACTGAAAACTCTGTCAATATGAAATTTTCATAGGACTTCTCGATTCATGAGCAGGGATGTCACTTGGGGGAGGGGGGGCAAGTGAGGGCATTTGTGAATGGAGGAATGGTGGCAGATGGCAATTTTTAGAATGAGGTTAAAAGCACAAAAAACGTATGTAATTACAGTAGCTGTAGTTGCAGTGTTGCTACTAGCGCCGCTCAGAAAATCTCCAAAGGTGTCATCTTCCGGAAACAGCAAATTTACGTTTTGGTTCGTCGTTGTCGGTTCAGGACCGAAATGTTTGCTAGGCGGTGGCGGGAAATTGGCAAACAAGCTGAATGCATCATTTGAACTATTTCCGTCGCTATCGCCCGAGCCTTCGGCAGCTTGAACATTCAATATTTCAGCGCTCTCTTTGCCGCTGCTTTCTAAATTTACGCCCTTCATATGCTCAGCCAATTCTGGTGGCGGAGGCCTGCGCGGAGGTTGCGGAGAAGGCGGCGCTGGCCTCGCAGGTCGCGGTCTGCTCCTCACCACTGTAACTATAATTTAAACTATTAATATATTGTTTATTTTCTACACTCTTCGATTAACTTTTTAAGCGGTATCGCCGTACATGTACGCTAATTGATCTTTCACTGTTTTGATACAGCCCAGATAGTAATATATTTACATATATAACTGAAGAAATAATAAATAAAAAATATTATATTTGTATACTATTTTTTTAATTTGATTTAATATAAATGATTTTTATAGAAAATAATAGCAATAAGTTAAAGAGTACGAAATAAATGAATATAACAAAAAATATTTTGTATTAATTTTATAAAAAATATTGAGAGCTTCTGAGTTGATTTAAAAAAATCCAGTAAATTATTAAAACACACCAATACAAAAAATTAGTTAAAAATCAATAAAATAATAATAAATAAAATTAGACATTAACAAACGTGTATAAATTAACTCACTACTCAAAGGGTTAAAATAAAAACACACACATACCATAATTATCAACGGTCTCGTCTCGCTCTAATGCAGTCGTGAAAATCACTTGACTAGATCTGTTGTGGAACGTGTCGTCTTGAGTCCACGGCTCTGCTTCTAACGGAGCTCTCGCCTCCGATGATCCGACTATGATTCCGACGCTAACGTTAATGCCACTAGGATAATGATAGTTGCCTTCGCTTATATCGTCTAGCTCTGATCTAAAATAATAATTTTACAAGTCATATTTCGATAAAATTATTTTGAAATATTAGTAGTGAGATCAGCTTACTTATTAAATCGCAACACCAGTTGATCTTGTGGAACATAACCAGTGTTGAATTGTAGCTGTAGCATTTTTATTCCAGTCGGCCGACCGAGTTGATGCCTCGCATGATATACTACTATTAAAACATCACCACTCACTGTTGTGTTCAGTTGTAGTGTGCACTAAAATAAATGTATTATTAATATTTATATTAATGTGTTTAAAAAAAAATTATAAGACAGTATACCTTTCCTTCCGTAATGTTGAATAAATGCAATTTTTCATAATCCTGCATCGTGGATAATACACAACGATCATTATTATATACTTCTATATACGGCCGACATCCATCCCTGAATATAAATAAATAAATTTATAATGAACATATTTTACAAATCGACTTAATACGTAGACAAACAATACCTGACTTTCGTGAAAAGTGGAACAGGCTGTATCATAATGGACATAACTGTAACGGGTTTATAATGCGGTAGAATAGGTTCAGATCTAAAAAAGTATGACTATAATATATGTAGAATATAACATATAACAACAAAAGTAATAATTAATACCTTATAATATTAGTTAAATAATATAGATAGCGCAGTTGACTAGGATGCATGTTAGGAGAACATCGGCGTATAGCGAAAATTTGAAGACCGTCTTCTGGCACTGTGATTAAGCGACAGTATAGCATCAAAGCCGTCACTAATATGCAAGACATAGATTTTCCATCCTAGAGTGTGATGAAAGGCATTAGTTTGTAATGGTCGTTGTATTGTAATTGATCGATGTATCGAAATATTTACCGGACATGTGACTACACAAACGTTCTTCTCGTCTTTTTCCAGATGTTTGTAAACATTGCATAGAACTGTAAATAGGGGCCGTAGTGGCGGCGCTCGGTATGGGATTGGAATAAAAACATCCAATACTTTAGCCGGCGATGGAAACATAACTGATGAATGTTTTCCGGACGCGTTCAATATCAGACAACGACCTAACGGATGACGACTCTCAAGAAAAGCCTGAAAAAGTTATGATATTGAGTGATTAATATTTATTTTATTAATTTATCACGTGGTATTTTAAGAGGAGTTGGAGTCATTGTATTTTAAAATAAGTCAGAGTCGTAAAAAATCGACTGACTCAGACTCCTTTTCATAATTTTCTTTAACACGTTGCGTGCGGTTAAAAGTGTTTATTTTCCGCGCTTAAAATAATCAAATCTGATTGGAGTTTCCATAAATGCTGACTTATTAGAAGCAATTATTTTTTTAAGATCTAATTCAGTTTAAATCACGAATGGAATAGATTAAATTTAGATTAGAATTATTTAATATTTTTAATTTCCATTTCTATCACCTCATATCAGCCAATCATTTGTATCACCTCATAATGCAATCTCAATGGAATGTTTTTCTCTGAATCCCAATTGTTGTACACATAGAATGTTTTTAGAAATAATGAAATCCTCTAATTGTTTGATTACTACTTCTTCCATTACCTTTTCTATACAAGGCAACATTTTAATTGGTATCATTTCCACAACCATTTTACTATTTTTTATTTTAGACATAGGTATAATAGTAGCAATCTTAAAATTATCAGGTATTTCTGCTTTGGAGAGTGCTTTCTTTAATTATATTTACATCCAACTCATTAGAACTGGCTCCTGTTTTTAATTTACCAATTATGTTGTAATTTTTTTCTAAAGATACTGATTTATATTCTCCAAATTTAACATTAAATGTTTCATTCTTGTATTTTACTAATTTATTAAACTGAGGTATTGAATTCACAATCTATGTATGTATTTTTTTTTCTGTGTTTATATATATTTTTATCAATCTCCATATTTATTATGTCGTTTCTCCGAGTAGGATTAAATATTTTTTTTATTTTTTTCATATCTTATTTATATCCATCAAAATTTCATGCCATTTTTTAGCTATTCTTAATGCTTTGACTGCTATTTTTCTACATTATAGCTATGTTTTCCATTTTTCATTTAAGACTTTATATTCTTCTCGTTTTCTTTTTATTACTTGAAATATTTTATATGATTCATCTCTTCTCTTTAAAGCATTATTACCATCAGCATTAAATAACGGTGATGGGTTGAATCGATATTCTGTTTTAAAATTATATTGACATTTTATTTTACTATCCATAATATTCTTATAAATATTGTTCCATATCATATTAACACATTGAATACTGGGCATTATTCCTAAAAATGGAGCCGTGCGGCGGGGATTATTTGCGAAAATTAGGATACAAACTTATTTTTTTTAAAACATCGTAACTCTTTAATTAGTCAACGTTTTAACGTCAAATTTTAAAAACAGATTTATGATGATCGTTTTTTTGTATTCGCAATGATAAAATCAGTAAACGTCAAACTGTGGATCGCGTACCAATAAAATAAAATATAATTTTTAGTTTAGAATAACCAAATATATATATTTTTGAATAAAAACAATAAAGATAATAATAAAATGATGATAAAATACTGTTGTATATAATAAAAACCGAAAATATCTAATTTTGTGACCTATACAATCAATTCAAAATTTTTAACACTTAACGGTCAAGTTACGCAGCGATATTTGCACGACACCCAACTGTCCAATTTCGAACAAACGTAACGTTTGCCTATGGCTAAATGTAATCTTTTATTGTTTATGTATTATTATTTTATATTTCTGTTATAATTTATGTATTATTATTTTATATAGTATATTTAATATAATTAAAAATTATCAGTGATTCTAAACATTTTATTACTTTAATATTATATATTTACCACTTTTTGTATTTTTACCACACGGTACGCAATGTGTTAAAATAATGAAAAACGCGCACTTACTGTATACTTCGCATCCAATAAAGACTCGAACCACCAATGTGCTTGGATAGTTACACAAATTAAAGTCCTAATTTTTGCAAATAATCCCCGCCGCACGCTCCATTTTTAGGAATAATGCCCGGTATTCAATATGTTGGTAATTGAAAACATGTTGAGAACAGTTTATTTACTTTGACCAGATCGGGATCATTTCAGGTCTAAATATTATAAAATATCACATTTGGGATTGATGAATCTGCATTTAAATGCCCACATACATATATATAACAGAAAATAATGATAAATAAAAAACATTATATTTTATATTATAAAAATATGAATTTGATTTACTGTAATTTATTTCTTAGAAAATAGTATCAATAAATGAAGGAGTACGAAATAAATAAGCATTACAAAAATATATTGTAAACCTAACAAAATATAATAATGCAAAAAGTTGTAAAATAAATTAACGCAATTAAAAGTTGAGAATCACTGATTATTTTGTTATAATGCTTCGGGTTGATAATATGTACTTAGATATTAGGTCTAGCTCAACATTTCTTTTTTTTATGCGGTTACCTTTGAATATTTTGGGTTTTTTGTAATTTTGTTGATAAGAATTTCAAGAAACATATCTCTAAAAAAATTACCATCTTTACCTGAATCAAACCGATAAGGTGGGGTTTTTCGTTAACATTACGGAAACGTTACATTTGTTCGAAATTGGACGGTTGGGTGTCTTGCGAATATCGCCGCGTAAATCGACCGTTAAGTGTTAAAAATGAATTAAATATATTTATATATTATTGATATGTGATTTGCAATTTGGTATTGAGTGATTTCACTATTTCTAATAAATAATATGTGAGATAATTCCATAGAAAAAAATTGTATATATAATATATATGTAAACATACATCTTGAAACGAATTTATTTTACCCCGAGTTTTGAGCCTCTAGAATTTAGAATTTCTACTTTTTTGAACTATTTTTAGTTAATATGATATTAGTAACATCTGTAGGTAAATCCCTAAATAAATACGTTACAGTAAATACGCAGTTTACGTGGTTTTTTTTCATATGAAGTTAAAATGACGAAACGCACAAATTTGTGCACACCAACGCAACGGAAGGTTTCTGAAACGCACAAATTTGTGCACACCGTACGCAATGAGTTAACATCCATGATATTTGTATTTCTGTTCTTTATTTGGTAAAATATGTTTTTTAATTATACCATTATTTTTTTACCTTACTTAGATTATGTTTTTCTATATAAATAAATATAATTAAATGATCAGTAATTCTTGGGGTTGTTTTCACTTTACTATTAGTTTAAATACATTTGTCTTTTTTTTTCTATTTTTGAAGTATAAAAATCCATAATTTTATCAGAACTCCATTCTGAAACATTATTTATGAATTCCAAGAATGGATTTGGATCACTAGTGATAGTTATAGATTTGTCACATATGATTTTATTTAAATTTAGAAAGTTATTACGGATATGATACCAGAAGTACCGAGATAAACTGAATAATGTCAATATTACGAAGAAGTAAAAAACTACCTTCACGTCGTCTATATGATTAGTCTTATAGGCACTCTCAATGCCTTCAGACGGATACGGCATAACAGCAATCCTGCTCGTGATGTAATTAATGTCCAAATCGTTGCGAGCAATCGTTCTAAAAATAAGTTCAGTATTAATTTATCTTTAAAAATTCTCAAATAATAAATAAAAAGACTGACTGTTGAACGGTTTGCATGACTTTCGAAGAGGTATCTTTGAGATTTTTAAGAAAGCTTCCGGCGCCTCCTTTTATGGACGAAAACAATCCGGCCGATGACTGCGGAGGTAGCTGCTGTTGACTAGGCGGCGGGGGCCTCGACGGGGGTCCTTCGTTGTTCATCAGAGGTGTGTGCACCGGCGGAGGACGGGTGGGCTCTTGGGGTTTGACGACGTTGACAGTAGACCTATTATCTCGAGGCTGATTAATCGGACCTGGTTTAAATCAAAAGCAAATGCTTAATCACGAATCGTTCGATTAGAATAAACCTTATATTTTGTGATGCATACATAAATTCGTGTCCATAAAAAGCGTACATATTAAACAAATGGAAATTTAAAAAAAAGTATATATATATATAAATAACATTAAAAGAACGACACTTTACAACGCCCGTAATGAGATAAGATAAGATATACTCATTTCACGCTTACAACAAAAGTGATATGTTTATAGATAAAGAAAAACACTTACTATAGTATAAACGTCCGAATTGTCGTGTTATTCAATCATTATACTCATCGTAGGATTGTAATATATAAAAATAAAATATTTAATTTCTTATCGTATATAATTTATTTAAAGAAATATATTAATTTGTATTTACATTTCACTAAATATATAAATATAATTCACAAACTCTCGATGAAAATGCAAAACTATTAGAGTTACTGATGCAGTTATTATACTTTAAGAAACAATAAGACGTTCTCTCTTTTTATATCTCAGTATTACACCATGCTTTTCAAACAATAAATTCCAATAAAATATTATATAAAAATCGTATTTTTAAAGAGAAGATGCCTCATTTAGTCAATAACTGAATCAGTCACCCTATTATATTATTCAACAAATAACAGTGTCACAAGTACATTATTATAATCATTAAAAATAATAAGCGGTGAGAAGTTGAAGGACGACATTTAAAATTAAATAATACTTTTTCTATAAGAACAATGTTACAAATGCGTTACAAATTTACAGTTACAATTAATGGTAACTTTCAATACAACATTTAGAACATTATTAAAATACTGGAAATATATTAAGACACTTTTAAAAGCATTTTTATAGTCATATATAAATACATAATGTATCGTTAATAGCACTTTGATTAAAATAAACAATAAATAACATTTCGATAAAAAAATGGAATACATGAGTCATTGGAATGCATCACTTTTCGATATATTATAAATTTAATAAAGAATAAATAATTATACTAAAGTATATTGCACATAAGCTATACTGCGATTCGAGCCCGTATTACCGCCCACGCTTGCAATACGATATCACGCAGATATTTTTTTTAAATATGTTTTATAATAACAATATATAGTTCTGGACTAGTTAGATAGATTAATTTAAGCACCTCGAAACGTTTATTGTCTTATATTGTTTGAAAAGGCATAAGTACATACATGATATATTATAATTTAGATTAGATATATATACTTATTTATACGAAAAGAACACAGGACAGCCGAAAATTCTCAAGAAACCACCTGTCGAATAATGCAAGAAAAAAATAATGAAAAATAAAAACTTTTCATTAAAACTAAAAATAAAGGAATTGGTCCAAAAGTAGATTAGTATAATATAAATGAGAAATTTACTATTCCGATAAGGCACATAAAAATACATAGATAATGATATCTATAAACAGAACGACACATTTTTAAAAGAGTAGTAATCAAATTTGTACTTTAATACACAGTGGAATACGAAAATGTGAACGTAGAAAAACTATTTGGGTGCTATTTAAATTCAATATATTTTTTGTACAACAATAAGTGATTTCTTATTATTATATATACGTAAGAATTTAAACACTTTCAACAAGATTTCATATATGATAATATATTTATAATAGAATATCGATCCATAAATTCAATTGATCTATCGACAAATTTTCATTGTGACATAAGCACCAAACGAATTGTTTAAATTAATAAATAATAATAAAAAAAACATATAATCTGGCATCCACCTAGATTAAAAATTTGTATAAATGTGTATTGATAAAAAAAATCAATATACGTTTAATTGATCAAATACATTAAAAATAATATAACATAAAAATCAAATAATAACAATATAATATTTAATGAAAAAATTCAGTCAAATAAATATTTAACTACCTTCAATTTAAAAACCGTCAACATTTCACAATCCTCTCAGTGTATCAAAAAAATACATAGTGGCACTATAACATTTTTGTCATCGATAACAAAACATGTAATGTTTCTTCAAAAAACACACATGCGTGAATACTTTCATATGTAATATTAAATAAAATAAAAGCTGAGTGTAAAAATATTTGAATAACCTTGACCATGTAAAGCTCGAAAATAAATATAATAAAAATAAAATATATAATATTAACGTGTATGTATATTATTGTAATAATGGATATTGAGAAAAATATATATAGATAATGTATAAATATAATAATAAAGATATGTGGCATGTATTTTAATATCGAACGCTTGGAAAAAGATTAAAAAATTGTTTCTAGTTCACGAAATGGTAGTGTAATATTTACTTGATTTTTTATTACCTGGCGAGCTTGTGGCCACAGATTGTTCAACTTTTTTACGCTCAAATTTCAACGGTTGCTTCAAATTGACGTTGTTCGATTCGGCAATGGCGGCCAGCCGCTCCAGCAACCCGCTGATGGTAAACCTTAGCTCGGGATTCACGGTGAGACACCCGCCTAGAATTAAAAAAAATTACAGTTTTAAAAAAAAGACTACCAACATATTTACTTTACACCTAACCAAATTTCACATAATAATAAAACTACAGATGTGCCAATATAAAAAAAAATAGGGAAGACTAGACAAAAAGTTTTTTATACTATTAAAATCAGTCTTCAAAATATGCATTTAGTTTAGTGATATTTTCATTCTAGTAAACCAAACAAATTAATGGTTGGAATTATAGCTTTCACTTATGGTATACCGACGATTTATTTAGTACTGAAATATTAAGCATGACTCATTGAATATACTAGTCAGATAAGTAATTTAATCTTTTTTTAATATAATATGAGTAATTTCCTTGTATTACTTTACATGGTAATTTCTGCCTTTTTAGTATTAAAATATTTACTTTATTTATTGTTAGATATGATTTGTGGACTATATGCCACTTGTTTTGAAAAGTAAATAGCAAAAGTGACACATTTATAAATAGTAGGATATTGAAGATCGAAATAACAACTGAAAATCTGGAAGCTATATGGCAATAAACAAAGTGTACACGCAATCTCGGGTGATATATCAAAAACACAGCAAAATATGTTTTATCTAGTTAATTGTAATGAACTGATTATTCTGTTCTTATAAAAAAGTGTTATTAAATCATTTTTTAGATTAATAGAGCAGAGATAATTTCTGTATGACTTTGCCTTATACATTCATAAATATAAATCAGAAGTAATACAAAACAAGAAAATGCTGAAAAGTTCAGAGTTCTGAACCAAAAAGTTTGAGATTTAAAGGTTTTTCATACTGAGTTTCACCTTTACTCATAGATGGAATTTTGAATATGATTATATTTTATAATACGTAAATATTATTAACTTTATTTTTTATGCAATTCTTTTATATTTTTAAATTTGATTATAGTTAAAAAAATCCATGACTGATATTGAAAGCTTTAGTTGCAATATATGAAAAAATGAATTGTGATATCTACTACACTAGGTTTTAATAATGCGAGCACATTCGCATTGCTCGAAATGACTAGAAGATGCAAAACCAACATGTTACGCTTATGAAGAGCAATTTGAAAATACCTAAATATCTGAATGTTTATATTAGTCAACATGTTTCAATTACTTACGAATAATTTCATGAAAACACTTATATTGCTGATCGTTTTGGTTCAGATTGTAATTGCCGTTGAGTATCGCCAACTTCGCCGAGTCCTCAAACGGGTGCTGCATGTAGCACAGTGTGTACAGAATGCAACCCAACGCCCAAATGTCTACAGAATGATCGATCTGGTGGTTGTTCCAAGTGTCCAGCATTTCGGGCGCTCTGTACATCGGAGTAGTGAACATCGCAAGCTGAAAAGAACAGTTTATTTATTAAGATTACTTAGCCAATCAATCAATCAAGATAAAGATGATGTTTCTCACGTTTTCTTCTAACATATTTCTTTGGTTGGCACTCCACGAAGGATCGGGTGAGTAAACTTCAGTCGTAGCCGATCCAAAATCACACAATTTTATTGTACCTACAAAAATCAGTTTAAGTTAAATAATAGTTTTAATAAATAAAATCACTTTATATTTGAATAAAATTCTTATCGCTTTATTTAAAAAAAAACCTTTCATTGATCTTAACTTTATGTGTCATAGTTTCTCTTAACATTATGTAAATTTAGTACGCAGTTTATTATTTTAAAGAAATATCAGATTATAAATATGGTCCTTATCTAAAAACCGCGTATGTTTTTTTTTATCAATAATTAACGGAAACATAAAATTGCTGCTAAATTTTAACTATACAAACACTTTAACATATACAGTGGAACCTCGAATTATGAGTGACTTGACATTGAGCAAAAAAATGTATTGCGTAACTTAAAAAAACTTTTTCATTTATGTATTTACAATTTCAATTGCCATTATTCCATTTCAATTTTCCCCCATTGAAATGAATTAATGGCATTTCAATTAATTTAAATGGTAAAAATTGATTTGAGTTACGAGTTGTTATGGAATGAATTAAACTTGTAGTGAAGGCACCATCGTATTTATGAATAATTAAAATCGTGGCTATATAATAAAATATTGTATAAAAACTTAATACTGTTAATAATACATAAAAAAAAATACAATTTTATTACAATGATAGTTTGAAATTGTTTTAAATTTTTATGGAACTGATCAGAAATCTCCTGAATGGTCACACAAATCTGTTACTTTAAGAGTTAAAAATCATCCCAAATATGCTTCATTGATATTTTGATATTTTACAATTCTAATGAGTATGTATTAAACTATACTACCTTCACTAGTAATGAGGAAGTTTTCCAGTTTGAGATCCCTATGAGCAATAGGTGGCACTTGAGCATGCATGTGCTGCACTGCCTTACAAGCCTGGTAGAACACCCTCAGAATGGTCGATATCGGAAAAGCGGTCCCCCTGTTAACCAGGGCCTCCATCAACGAACCCCCGCTGCACAGGTCCGTCAACAGTAAATACTCGGCCATGCCATGCGACGTCTTCGAGTTTTCGATGAACGACGCGGCTATGTATTTGATGATATTCGGATGGCCCGACAGCTTCTTTAACAAGCTGATCTCTTGGATTATGTTCTTATTGGCCTCCTTGTCGGCGGCCATCAGACGCTTCAGGGCATACTCGGTACCCGTCGCTGTGTCTTGAGCAACGAAAACGAAGGCAAAACCACCTGAAAACACAATACATGTTGATTTTAATAAATATTATCATCGGGCAAAACGGTGTTGTCGAAAGAGTTAATACAATAATCAAAGGCGACACAATAGCAGACGTTGAAAAGCCATTATTCAATGAATGGAGATACTCTAGTTAGTGTGACGTTATATATACCAAAAGTAATTTTGATCAGATTGTGAAAAATGTTAATAGAAAAGGTATTAACAATTTTGATGAATAACAACTCTTCGAACTTCGGTTCTCGTATATAAAATATGGTGACCGGATTATTGCGCAAACGAAAATTCCACACAGCGAAAATTCGTTTGATTGTGAAATATATTTTACATTTAATTCCAATTGCTTTATATTCCTCACTATTTTTAAATAAAATTTTGTGTAAAATTAGAAAATATAAGTGTATTATATTAATGTAAATTACTAATATAATTGTAAAATATTTTTAAAACATATTTTTTAATAAAATCATATTGTTATATGTGATATCAACAGACATTTTTTTATGTATATTAACGTATTTTTAAATATACATATGTCTATTGATCATCTATAATCGGAATTTTCGCTGTGCGCAAAATTTAATTTGCGCAATAACCACCAAATAATAAAATATATATTATATCTCGTACAGTAGACCCCCTAATAACACGGTAAATTGGGGATGTGCTATTTGGGTGCCCATTAATTTATATGTGAGCGAGCCAAAGGGAGAATATGTCACCACACGCGCCTGATTCGTACGTATGTATTGCAAAAATTGTATAAGTATTTTCTAGTTCCCCAAATAGCACGTCCCCAATTTACCGTGTTATTGGGGGTCTACTGTATATAAATGTGCCACTTAAAATAAAGTTCTGCATAATAAATGGTGTAGCTTACTAACTAAAATATGGCTAGTGGGATATTATTTTGTGATTGTATTTAACACAGCATTAACTCATAAGGTTTTTAATTTTATAAGTAAAAAATATTTCTTATATCAATGATTATAATTCAAATTATTTAATTTAATTCATACTAATGCATTCATAAATAATGAAACAAAAAATTAAAAGAAAAAATTATGGTCACTTTTTAATTAAAAAGAATGATAATAAAAAATTATCAAAAGTTTTGATTCGTATTGATTATTTTATCAATGTTTTTTAGTCTGAGAGTCGCGTAAAATCAAAATTGAAACCCAATTTAATTTTATTTAAAAAAAATATTTACAGATAAATTTAATAATTAAACTTTAGTTGTCGGCAAATTAGAATAGAGCTAATGTGGGTTAAGTTGAATTTGGCCAGAAAAATGCGTGTCATGTAATGAAATACTATGAATCTCAATAAAATCAAAATATTAAAAAAACAACCAGATTTTTGCCCCACCCTAGAAAAAGCTGAAAGGACGTCCCTGATTCTAAGCCGAAAATTCTCGGGTTATTCCTCAAAGAAAATCTAAAAAAAGTCTCGAATCTATCCCGAAAATATTTTTTAAAATATGTAATTTCAGTGAAATGATATTCACCGGTAGATATATATTTTTACTAGTGAAAATATAATTTATCTGGCAAGTGCTAGTAAAATGACATGATTTCAACTTTTCCATATGTAGTATTATATACATTTAAATACCTATCATTATTTATTTACATGCGATGTACAAATATTACAGTGCATGTGTATTTTTCAGTTCAAGTTATATTTTCACTAGTGAAGTCCAAATACATTTTCTACTAGCTAAAATATAATTTAACTAATAGGCGCTAGTGAAATTATATGCTGCTCTAAAGTGTCTATGAGACTATTTGACAGTTGCGAAACGTTCATTTTCTGTTCAAAACCAAACCTAACTAATTATAGTTTTAGAACTTTCATTAGTTTAACTTCAAAATACAAACTAAGCCTACTCATCTCTCATGGGAAATACTCTAAAGAAGAAATATAGCATATTACTCCATAGTATATTGGCACTTTGATATTACACTATGTTTTAAAAATATGATAACTATCCTTACTGATATTACTACGGACTTCAGATATGAGAGTATTGGTTAAAGTGTATTTAAACCGAATTTTGGTCAATAGGAAGGCGCAAAAATAATTATCACTTCTCAGAAGGCAAAAATTCACGTCAAAAGCAATAAAAGCGCTGACACGATTTTATTGCTTTTGATATTTCGCGTTTTCCTATTGGTCAAAATTCGGTTTAGGTAAGCTTCAATCGATTATCTCTCATTGTAAGTCGTAATTTTGCTATAAAGTCTTTATAAATGCTAAATAACAGCATTTCCACTGCAATAGCACGATCTAATTGCTTTTGACATAGATTTGTTCCTCCCTGAATTTGGCCAGAAAAATGCATGTAATTTAATGAAATACTATGAATCTCAATGAAATCGAAATATTAAAAAAACGACTACCGAATGGCTAACTTTTGCCCTCTCCTGGTCCCTGTGCATAGGTCAATAAAGTATATTCTACTCGTCCCGTGGATTACCGTCAACGAACATGACGGGTATTTACTACCTCTTCAGTCAGTTAAGTGTAAAGATATTCAATGCAGTTAACATATCTCTATGTGAATTATATGCTATGGCCTTATCCTTGTAATCAATGATAATAGTCAGCTGTTTTGCTTATTTCGACTGTGAATTAAGATGCTCAAGGAGAAACAAATTTAAGCTTAGTGTCATAGATACGAATACGAAAAGTATATTTGGGTCAAATGCAAAATCAGTATTATCCAAAAGCAAAAATAAATTGTATTAAGAATAAATATTTTTAAACACTAAAGAAAAATTAAATGAACACATTATGGACCATTCCCTTTCTACTAGAGCTACTCAAGCTTATAAAAATATTGTGCGAACGTAATAAAGATTTAAATTTTTTTCTAGAGATGGCAATATATACTTTTTAGCTATATTAGCTAAATAAATTCACCTGTTGTAAAAACATAGAAATATGTATATATATTTAAAATTGTGCGAAAATATCGAATGTAGTGTGTTAAATTATAAAAGCATTAAATTAATATTTAAAATAAATTATAATTATTTTGGTATTTCCGTAAAATAATGTTATTATGTAAATCCAAAGTTATTATGGCAAAAAAATGTATACTAAATATGAAAATGTGTTATTTAATTTATTATTATAGTATTATAATGATATAAGTGATTTTGCGAATGTCAAATATCTCAAAATGTTTTATTATCTCATTGGGAAATTTATAAAAAAATCTACATAATTTCTTCGATTATCACTAGGAGACTTAAATTTAACTTGAGTTAAAATGTTTATCTATCTATGATATATATTTATACAGATGGCTTAATTTTTTAAGCAAACTGGCTAAAAAAATTAAATTTGTAACTCGAAAGAAATGTATATTTGAAAATTATCTAAGATGATTTTTATTTCAAGCAATTTTTATCACATCTCAAAAATTCAACATTATAAAAATATGTGGATGAAATTCATACTCGTTATTAGTATCCAAAGCTCATTAATTTTGAACATTCGAAAAATTGAGAAAAGGCTGCATAATTATTTTACATTGGGCTTTTATTATAAGAATATTCTCAATCCCATTAACAAATAAATAAAATCGAGAAATAATTTTTATATAAGAGGAAAATAAATATATGGCAATTTGCAAATTCTTTGTTTATTGAAGTACCACAATTTTAAAATTTTCATTATTCAATTTTATTCTTACCAATTCTGTCACATCTGGAATCAATATTTAATAGTATAAAACATAGCTTATATTAGTTTAAGCTATTGATTTTTAATAATAAAGAAGATTTTATAATTATTTTTGCATAATGCAGCGAATTTCAATATGTTACATAGAAACATTAGACTTTTTCATATTAATATTCTCAATTTAATTAGGAAATAAACAATGATTCATTGGTAATTTAAAAAAAATATGTATACAATTTATTTTGGCCTGTAGCCAAATATGTTCATTGATAATTTAAAAAAAATCATTAGCAATTTTGGCATTAATAACAAATAAAAATCGATTTATTTGCAATAAAAATATAAATTACTGGCCTATGGCCAAGTTTGGTCATAAACATATTTGAAAAATAGAGCACTGAAATGCCATTGTATAGTAGTTCTGATATCCTCCAACATATAAACAAAGAAACACAATCTTAAATCAAGTTTTCCAGTCGATCAAATGCACTAGTTTAACAAGTTTGATCAACCTAATCTAAAAGTGATATTGTATTGTAACATTCGAAAGCTGTTATAAAAATCGCTCTCTATTTGCGAAACGACGATCGTACGAACGATAATAAAAAAAAGTGAACATCAGAGGCAGTCAAGGGCGGAGAGAGGGGCGGGGGGTGAGGCTCGGGGAAAGGGGGAAGGGGGGGTCAACCTTCGGCGATGACTTTCTTGACGCGGAGCTTCAGCCCCCCGATGTCGAGCATTTGTCCGACGAGCTCGTTGTCTCCGCCGCCGTTATTAGTGGCGGCGGAGCTGAAGTAGCCCATTGCCGACCGGAACACGCTCATGCCGCCCCGCCAGCGGCCGTCGAGGCCCTCCGTCGACTGTCACCGGCCTGTGTTGCCAGCGCGCGGCTCCACATATGCCGCGACTGAGGCAACATTGTAGGGCGCACGTCATCGCCGAATTATTGACAATTGAGTTTTGCGCAATCGTTGTCTATGTCGCGCGAGGAAATGGTTTAAATCGAGAAAACGATCGATTACTAACTTCCAATTTCATTTAAAATTTAATAATCTTTAATTTATTTAATTGTAAAATAAACAAAATAATTTAGCTCCTTAACTCCCCGAACTGTTTCATAAAATTATGACAAAAAGAGAAACCGCAAAGCTTGATTGATTTATATTTAGTAGAGATAATGGCTTATCATTTTATTTTTATTATTTGGATAATTTTGTAATCGTCCTCAACAGATTGCAGGTTTTCTAACTGGAAAAAATTGAATGCTATAATTTCTGAAAATGAAAATTCTTAGATGCGCAGAAATTCACACGTCTGTTGAAAACAACTTCAGTGGTCAAAAGAGCCACACTTTGAACTATTTTACTCAGAAATTAAAACACATTCAGACAGAAAATTAATGGCGAGATAATATTTAAGACAGTAATTAACGTCTTTGTTTATTGTGCGAAGAAAAAAATCCATTAACCCTTTTAGAAATAAGTTGATTTATACACATTTGTTAATTTGTAAGTATACATCTGGGAGTGAGTTAATATTACGTATTTTTCCATAATTATTTCTGTTTTTATTTATTAAATATTATTTTATATCTCATTTATAATAAAATATAGAAAAAAATGGTATTACTGTTTTGATTTATTTTACTACTTTTTCGTATTAGTATTCTATAATAACTTATTTTAACGTTTTTCTATATCTATTTTACATATTTTTATATATTATCCGGCTTTTCTGGACTTTCTTTTATATCAATTCAAAGGCTCTCAATATTTTTTTATAGAATTAATATAAAACATTTTTTGTTATGTTAATTCATTAATTTAACTAATTAAAAAAAATATTATATAAATATGATGTTTTTTATTTATTATTTCTTCAGTTATATATGTAAATATATAACTATCTGGGGTACCAAGTACCAGTGAAAGATCGACCACCGTACATGTACGGCAATACCGCTCAAAGGGTTAGTCTAGTGATTCCCAAAGTGGGCGCTGTCACTCCCTAGGGGGTGCTGGAGCTATCCAGTAAATGGCACTAGTAAATTTAGTTATTTTTAAGTAATAATATATAGTCAGTATAAAAACTCCACTACATGTAGACATTCAATTTCCGTGCATTTTGAACAATAACGAAAGCTGTCTAAAACACAGATAACATAATATAATCTATTCTTTGCTCAAATGTCAACCGGCAGATATAAGGTATACAACAAAAAACTGGAGCTCTTCTCATTATACACGATTCAGAAATCACAATCAATATTCATAAGTATATAATTTAATCTATAATTTACCTCTTAAGTCAATACAATTATATACAATCGATATGATCGTCAAAACTCTAATAGGTACATTTTTATAAATCAGTACACATTTAATAAATAAAAAAATAATAGTCATTTTCAGTTCCACACATATTACAATTATTCTGTAATAAATTACATCTATTGCATTTTATACTTTTTAGAAAGCAGCACACAACAATAAAAATACATCTTACAAAAAATGATTGATCAATCAAAACATTCAATATTTTCAAATATGCATATTTTTTAAATAATTAAAAAGTGTATAACAAATAAATTATTTTGGTATATGCTATCTACTGATTGCGATCTCTTGACATAGTATGTATGGTTTAAGTATTTTTTAACGCGCATTATTATCTTGATTGAAATTATCACTTATAAGAACAGTCATAGAATGTTTCACTGAGCTGCTAAGATTAAAATAAAATGTAAGGTTATGATGAAATTTTGTAAAATTTCTCGCTGCGCGATTTGACAAATGTTATTTTTTCATTTCACCATAGTATATTCGAATGAAAAACCTAAAATATCTCACTACGCGAAAGTAAATCAACACATACACCAAATATTAAATAATAATAAAAAAATTACCTATGAAAATATTTTTGAACATGTCCACATTAAAGTTTTAGAAATTTGTTCAACCTAATATGGAAAATTTATATGCATTTTTCATTATTTACTTCTTAACGGTTATAAACTTTGTAGTTAAATACTAATGTAGCTATTTCTTATCTAAAAACTCACCTAAATTGTTTTAGAGAAAGCAATTGAAATGTTATTTTTATCATACAATAAACTGAAATTGATTGTTAGGTATAATTAGAATTTATTTCTACAAAATTTTCATGCTATATTTTGTCACGCTCAAATTGCTAATCGTATGAATCAAATTTAATCCATTTGGTGAATGAACACCTGTATTTGTGATTGCATTTTATTATAAAATTGTTATATTAAATGCAATAATTAAAAAAACTACTCATAGGCGTTGATTGATAATACATAATATCTACCAATTTATTTTATATAAAATTATGACAACACATTAGCTGTTAGTAATTTATAATGCTAAATGTCATTAATGTCAATGACAATAAAACAGTTATAATTACTGATATCTTCTCTTTAGAATACGGCTTTAAAATAGTTCTTTTCGTTATACAATGAAGGTTTTTGAACTGAAACAGTGCAGTCAAGGACAACCAGAACCGGACAGCGAGGGTCATGATCAAGATTCACATAGTTGTATCAAACTATTGAAAGTTAATTTTCTAAAATATACAAAGAAGAGTATCTTAAGATTATTAAAACTAATTAAATTTTTAATAACCAGCTTACTAATAATATATATATAGATATCTGATCAAGCGGTTTATAGAAAAGTCACTGACTAATTATTAGATAAATAATCACCATTTTCGATATTTTGTATAAGGAAATAGTACATTGTAAGTGACTCCCGTTGTTTCGTTCGTCGTTCACAATAGCATAATTTTAAATTTTATATATGCATATTTATGTCAAATTGGTCTAAATATGCACATACAAAACTGTAGTGACAACCCATAATCACGTTGCAATTAACTGGTACAATATTCGTTAAGTAAATCAAGAAACTAATTGCTTTTTGTTCTATATACGTGCAAAAAAGGGCAATTTAGTGGCTTAGCTAAAATTAACAATAAGGACAATGGACTATCATTTAACGTTATTAATACTAAAATGGATACTATTGTGAACGGCGCATATATCGAATAAATGTGCTGCGTTTATGATAACCCACAGCTTTGCAAATTTATAAAAAAAAAATCAGGTAGAAAAACCTACAAATTGCATTATTGTTGTCTAAGTCAAATAATAAATTATTAGGTAAAACAGACTTTGTTTCACCAAAACTCACTCATGGTTGGTCAAGGAGTAGTTGGTCTCCTCTTTTTTCCCTAATCATAAATAAGCTGGAACGTTACCATAAAAAAATCATTACATCAGAATTCAAATATAATCTCGCATCCAGCTGAGCATACACCAAATTGATACAGACGACACTATTAAAGTCCATAAAAAAAGTAGTATGCCGAGCACCGGATGTGCATAAAACGATAATTATATATTTATTGTTTCAGTCTAAGCTGTCGATTTTTTTGCTGTGCAGCCAAATGTATCTTGTTATTAACTATAATTAATACGATGAGTATAATATACCCAAATATAATACATATCCACAATATGTAGTTTGCTTTTCAATATTGTATATTTTGTGCAACTCAACTCGAAATAAAAGACAAAAAAAATCATACTAATTTATTTTTTAAACGAGTCGAGGCAGAATTTTTTCACAATCTTATAAAACACCAAGATGTAATTTTTCAATAATAATATGTATAAAAAACTGAAACACAGAAATATGTGTTAAAGATTGAGATTATTAAATGTATTACATAAAAATTTTTATTTAATATATATAATAATTATGTTTACATAATTATTTTACTTATAATAATCTACAAAAAGTAGCATTACAGTTTAAGTATGGAAATAACGTACTTGAATTTATCATTAATTTTTATTTTATTATATGAGCCGTTGATTTTGAAAGTGGGGCAAGTCCGTATTATGTTATTGTTGGATTAATAATGGTTTACGTTTGAACTGATTTAAAAATATTAGTAATCAATAATAGACTTATTTTATATTGTTTACGATCTTTATTCATAAAAATTTCATATACAATAATTATATCCGCGTTATTTAAACAAAAAACATGTTTTTAATAGGACCTAATGGACTTACCTCACTTTCAAAAGCAATGATTTTATGAAAATGTTGATTTCCTGTTTTCGATCATTCAATTGTAATAAGAAAAAATAAAATAATTTATTTCTTTACTTTTCTATTTTATTTCAACACATTCATACTTTTTTTAATAGGTGCATTAAACATAAAACTTAATATTATTTTACATAAAAGAGAGAACAACAAAAATGAAAAATATAATAATTATGTACATAACACACAACAACATAAATACAACATAGTAAAATACCTAAAAGAATATTACTACTAAATTTTTTTAATTAAGTTGGTGAAAATTTTTGAAGTACCCATGATGTATGGGTGGTATATAAAACAATAAATCCATCATATCTTTATATTTCTCTTTAGTAATAGGCCTAGTTCTTCCATTTAAAGATGCCTATGTTATTTTGTCAAAAATCTTTGGTCTTAGGCGATAAATAAATAGTTTTAAATTGTGAATCACTTTCGATTGATGTTTTATAATACATTTTATAGATTTTCAACCAGTTGACAATTTCGCCACCAACATTTTAGGTTCTTTTCAAAATTGCCTCCTCCAGAGTTTTGGTTGAATAAAAGTCTTCACTTTTCATTTCGTGTAGTAAAAATGGATTTTGTTTACATGTTTGTATTAATTGTCAATATTCCTCGGGAATGTACAGAAAATTGGTTTTTCTACAACTCTAAAATCGCGATCATTTGGCAAGAACGAATGTCCAGATAATAAGAATTTATGGTCAATAATATCTATATTGTTATCGCTAGACTGAATAATTTTCATCCACACTAAGGTCAACTAAGACAAATACACATTTCTCAGAATCTGAAAAATATTTATTAGCAAGTAATCAAATTTCAGATAATATACGAAAAGTAATTCCAAATTTATATTATTTTAATAAACATTTAGAAGAATCCGTAAAAAAGGAATCTTGAATTTGCTATAAACATAGTACTTTTATTTTTATACACTTTTAGAATTGACAATTAACAATTTTATACAAGTTCTTGCAAAAAACTTTATACAAAGTTCAATTTGACTTTATGAATGAAATAATGTTTTTATATAATTTTTTTTTATAATACATTTAAAATATGGAGTTATTAATATAGTAGTAATACAAAAAATAACCTTATTGCTTTTTACAATGTTAGCATGTTCACATGAACATGTTAACAGTACCGTGTTTATTATCACTGATGATGTTAATTCGTCTTTGATCTTTGAACATGCATAAACGCTGTTATTTTAAAATACCTACCTATGAACATAATAATCTATTCTTGAATTTATGTCAGTCACTGTGATTATGATTTCGGATAACGATACTTTACAAAATTGTCGGTGACAAGAAACTTGTGGTGTGGTTTTTGTTCATACAACAAATATCATGTATCTAACTGCATAAAAAATGTGGGAGTATACTAAATGTGTATTTTATGTTTCAAATTGGAAATCCACCCACATTAAAATCGATGAACTGAATGCCGTTCTATTTTTATTTTAAGAGTAAACAGACACCATACGTTAAGCAAAGTCTATGCAGATATCTCATAATATACTACTGAATTAATTTTTTGAACACGTAATCGTGATATGAATCATCAGCAGCGTCATTTTTATTGTTATCTTATTAACAATATACTTTGACTTACATAATATTTGGTATAATACAAAGTATAAATTTGATAAGAACGCGGATAGTGATTTAAGTTTTCGTGTGCGTTATATTGTATTCGAAATTGAATCCAATTAAGGATTAATCCAGAACCGGAACCGATTTTACTCTTTCAGCTCACGTCATTTTGCGCGCTAAGTGCAATGCACTCTCTGGTTCAATGAGTTTTCAGAATAAAATTAAGCAACCACTAAAAATGTGGAATTAGTTTTTAACGATTTTTAAGCGTTACAAGTTTTTCAAAATGGCGCATTTAGTCATTTGCATATATAATCTAAAATGTACCACAATCATGGCTAGAAAGAACACAAGCAATATTTTATTATTAATATATAGTATATTATTAACATTAGAAACAATGCCAAATAATAAATAGCATTATAATATATTTTTATTTATATCTACATAACACGACTATATTTTGGCATTGTTTTTAGCAATTAATGTTTACCACAAACCGCACATAATGCGATCATAACTAAAAGCTCAAAATTTTGTTGTTTTGCTGGAGTTCCTCAGGGCAATTAAGTACTTAATAAAAGTAAACAAGGAAGAGCAAGCATTAAATGGTTGGGTATAGTATATACTCAGATATAAAAGGCTTGCCGTAATTGCGCTCCTAAGATTATCAAATAAAAATAAAATTGTGATGTTTAAACGGGTAATTAATTAGTATATAACATAGCTTTTATACTACTATTTAAAAAATCATTATATATTATTAGTGATTAATAAAAATATTTTTGACATTTCAAACATAGACGAAGAAGAAGTCTCACCATAATATTATTTTCTATTTTTATGAACATAACACGCTTATAGCTAGGCATTGTTTTTAAATATTTTCTCAAGCAAATATCGATTTCATTGTTAATTCATGATTAATATTTTATTATTATGAAATTGATAAATCGACCGCGAACAGCAGATATATAACGTCTGTCCAAATTATATTGTTACGGCGCTTGGTACGGTATTGCTGCCAGTCGACGTTCGTGCTTTGTACTGGTAGGTCGCGTTTCTCTATGGTCTCGTCTCAAATATATAAGTGTAATAAAATGCATTATTAGATCAATTGTAACCATATCGTATCACAAAGGGGATGAAATAGTTAATATTTAGTAAGGTTAATTTATACATTATTTCATTGCGAATGACGCATATTTTTATCCATCAACTTCTAGAATTTATTTTCGAGTATTTGTATTATATTATTTTGGTCAAAGGTCACAATTCCAGAATGCATATTCAACAATAATCTGAACCGGCATGTTGCAACGTCGCACGCGCCGCCATGCACATCTTTGATAATTATAATCTTAAAAACGCCGATATTGACCATGACCGTGAACTTCAATCGAAAGAAAAAGTCAATCTTATCGTAATCTGAGCGTTTTATAAGCATTCATGTAAAAAAATACATTGCATTCGTCCATATAGTATAAAAAAATGATGTAGGTATATATTTTTATTTTATTGAAAAATTTCATCTCTCCCTTCTTTATATTTTTAGTAAAAACAGTATTACTACACGTTTTATATCAGATTAGGAAACGATTAAAATAATGTTTATCACTAAGCCCGAGATAACTATAAATATTTTTTCAGACTGAATACATAATGACTGAAAGATTAAATTTGGTCGTTTTCGGCGCCACCGGCTTCACCGGTAAATATACAGTCGAAGAACTTCACCGCGTCGCTAAGGAAGATAAAAATATAACATGGGGAATCGCCGGACGTTCCCAAGCAAAGTTGCAGAAGATCATCAAGGATCTCGAAACTAAAACTGGTTAGTCGAATTTGTTAATATCTATTTTAATAAATTATTAATGATCATTTTTTAGGCGACGATTTAAAATCGATCAAGTTGATCATCGCCGATGTTAGTGACGAATCTTCTCTGACGGAAATGACCAAGCAAGCGAATGTAATCATAAGTTGCTGCGGTCCGTATCGATTTTACGGAGAACCCGTCGTCAAGGCTTGCATCGAAACCAAGACGCATTACGTGGACGTCAGCGGAGAACCTGCAGTAAGATAAACAACGATTCTTATTGATTCAACTGCTCGCAATTTCTGTGTTGCAAAACGTGTTCAATTTTCAGTTCATGGAAAACATGCAGCTGTTGTATAACGAGGCTGCAGAAAAGGCCGGCGTTTACATTGTGAGCGCTTGCGGATTCGACAGCATTCCGACAGATTTAGGAGTCTCGTTCTTGGAAAGCAAATTTAAAGGTATATGTTATGATCATCCAAGTCATCTACAAATTACCACTACTAACCGTAACGCATTCTTTTCGTTTTCCACAGGCAGGGTGAATACTGCAGAATCGTATCTAAATACAACAGCCGGCAAAAAACAATTTGGCGAATGTGTCATTCACTATGGAACTTGGGAATCTTTAATATACGGCATGGCAAATTATAAAGATTTGGGACCGATTCGCAGACAATTATTTCCCGAAAGGTTGCCACAGTTCCTTCCCAAATTAAAGACCAGGTGGGCTATCCACAAGAGCGATATCGATGGTAAATGGTACTTGCCTTTCCTCGGCTCGGACAAACCTTGCGTGTATCGCTCGCAACGATTCTTCTACGAGCAAGATAAAAAACGCCCAGTACAGATGAACGCTTTCGTGGGTTTTCCATCTTTATTCGCAGCGATCATGACGATATTAGCCATGGCAATCTATTGGTTTATGTCTCAGTACAAATTGGGAAGAAAAATCTTGTTAGACTACCCTAAAATAGTGACATTAGGCCTCGTATCGCATGAAGGACCTCGCGAGGAAGTAATGAAGAACACCAAATTTAACTTTGTGATCAAAGGCGAAGGTTGGGATGAAAGCGAAGAGAAAACAGATGGCAAACCAACCACGAAGACAATGAAAGTGAAGGTATAAATATTAATCAATAGAATGATTCCCTCCTATTGTTTTGATTTACAATGTCTACGATGTTCTATTGCAGGTTTCTGGCGTTAATCCTGGTTATGGAGCAACTTGCACCGCTCTCGTTTACGCCGCTTATACAATTTTGAAAGAAGAAAACAAGATGCCGAAAACGTAATAAATACTATTTATACATTTTCATACCATAACATATGTACATATATGCTAATGATTTTTTTTCAATATTAGTGGAGGCGTACTTGCACCTGCCGCTGCATTCTCAAAGACCAGTATCATTGAAAAATTGAACGCTCACGACTTAACATTCGAAGTGATCGAATGAGAAACAGAAATCATCATAATAGTATACTAACGCACATGCGTACTTATGTTTAAGAATTCTTAATATAAAAAAAAACATATTTTTTATAATGTTTTTTCCATATAAAGCATTTTTATATTTAATACTAAGTATATTTTTTAAATAATTTCCTATAAACATTTTTTATAATTTCATGTACGCTTTTTATAATTTCATACAATACTCGTAATGTGTATTAATTAAAGAATAAAAAATATTATTAATAAATATTTTATTTAAAAAAGTACACTATTCGCTCTCCGCTGATTCCTGAATTTCAATCGGTCCCTCACTATCCTTTTTTTTAGCCATAGTCTGTTCTTTCTTCAGTTTTATACTAGTTTTATAAGCATCCAGAGCATCTTTGAGGGGTTCGACGAACTTTTCAAATTCAATATCTTCCATCGCATCCAAGACGTCCTGTCCCGTGAGCGTCCTTCTTCCTCCTTTCTTGGCGACATTCGTAGAAGCCGAAGTAACATATAGCACGAATACCGACGCTACCTTTGCGAGACCAGTCCTAGCTTCTTTTGTCACCAAAACGCCGGGAGGCAAGGCTTCTTTGATAATCCTAGACACCACCGACAGGGGCAAATTTAAATCTTCTAACTTCTCAGCCATTTTACTTCTGAATGTATCAATAAAAACATCATATAATTAACCTCAATTATGTACAAAACTGCAATAATAAACGGTGTTATTAACTTACAAATGTTAAAGTATATGTTAATAGCACTATTGAGGTAAGCACAATTAAAATTAATGTCAGCCGAAATCAAGTAATAATCAAGAGCGGTACAAAACGGCGCGAAAGATGCAACTGTCAACTCATTTTTAGATAATAACAACGCAAAAACCGACCATGAACCTGATTTTTATTCTTGTTGTGCATATTGAAATAATTTATTCATTTACTAAGATTTCAGTTAAATTATTATATTAAGAAATATAAAGGTAAAGTGCATAAGTATATTTAATAAGTGGAATTTTTTCAAAAACAACAGTCACACACTAAAATAAAAAAAACTCTCTCGACTTACACTGCATTATAATAAGACTCGTAAACAACACGTATTATTTATTTAATATAACGAGTAAATACATTGGATGTATTGTTACAGGTTTGGCGGATGAATGGCAATTAGACACAGATTTAACCGCTTCAGTAGTATTTATTAAAGTTTATATGGTTTAGTTACATGTCAAGATATTAACGAGAAGAGCGATCGGTGGACAAGGCCTTGCTGGTCGTCCTCTTCTCGTTGAGGTCCGGCAAAACGTGTCTTGCCATCCGCCGTTGTCACGTCAGTGCTACCAGAGTGCCGTCTAGTTTATTTGGTCATAGTAAATAAATACATAAGCCACATAGGCACACATGATACTTCCCGACTGCTCTATAAATACAAATTCACTCGCGTAGGACCCCGCGCTCTAAGTAAAAATTTGAGAAAAACAGATGTTAATATTCTTTTTATCACAAAATGGGAAATTATAATTCATATTGCAATATTTCATTCTCCTAAAAAACACGGTAAAATCAAAATTTAGTAAATTCTAGGGTCGATTTTGCCCGCTCAAACTCAATGTATCTTTGTTAAATACGTATACCTAGACAGAGATGGCTTTGCGCTCCACCAAAACTCCATCGTCAATTTGCGGGGGGCTTGGAACCGGAAGCCCTCCTACAAAATCGGGCAAGAACAACTTGAATGTGTTGTTTCGATAAACCATTTCTTACCTTCGATAACACTACATATAGCTAATTAAGACGCACATATTCGATCCTATGTTTTCTTCTGCCATTTTGTACGTGCTAGTACATACCCATATGAACAATTGTTTTTTTTCTTAAATACTAATAAGGCTTCACAAAGATCGAGATTAACAAAAAAACGTTTAAAATCAGCATGGAAGACAACATTATCTCAATATATTACACTTTGATATTGATAAAATAAGTTTTTAGTAAAAATATATAATTTCTTTGATTTAAAATTTTACGACGGGTGGCAATTACACACAGATTGGGCCGTTGCATTTTTATTTATTTAAATATAGCTTTGGTACATACTGGAATATAAAATATATGCTAGTGAACGTTGGACAATGCAGCACCGGGCGATGTCTTCCCGTCGAGGGTTATCAAAAGAATGTTCTGCCCTCCACTGCCGTCACGTCATTGTTACCAGAGTGCCGCATAATAAGCTTTGGACATATTGAAGGAATGAATAAATAGATACATAGGCCCCACACTGCTGTTTTTTAATAAAAGTAAAATACATTTTTTACTCGATGCGGGTTTTTTTGGCTACGACCCGCAGACTCTCTAAAAATGAATTCGGCACCCCGTTCTTGTATTATTTTTTTTAGTAAAATGGGTGGTGATTATAGAAGTAAGAAGTGAGACACATGGGCGAAAAGAAATACAAATCGACGTTACTGTTACAATTTTTACCTACTTCTATAATTGAACAAAATATTTGCTATTTTTCAAAGCGTATTTGTTATAATTAAACATAGGGCGCCATGGAAAAAAGTAAATTTATCAAGGGCACTGAGAATCTGAAAAATATGATATACAACTAGTTGTGTATTTAATATATATATTTGTGAATGTCTAAAAAATCAATAAAGCTATTTTTGGAACCGGTCTCAAGGGTATTGTTTGAAAAAAGGTAGAAGGTGTGCTGCGAATATCATACAATATAATAATTTGGGAATGATAATATTTATCGCTCGCTACAATATTCTAAGTAACGAGCATAACATCCCGAAGTAACGGCAGTCAGTAAGAGCGGGAAAGACACTTGCCGGACGGTTTAGTGATGGACAGGTTTGGCTGTAGGCGCAAGGTGGGCGAAGGCACGTATGGCGTGGTTTACAGAGCGAGGAACGAGGTGACGGGTCAGCTCATCGCCCTCAAGAGAATCAAGCTTGAACAGTGAGTTCGTTATCTTCATTTTACCTTTCAACGTCCGAAATATTATG
Source organism: Plectrocnemia conspersa (assembly GCF_051122295.1). Taxonomy (NCBI): domain Eukaryota; kingdom Metazoa; phylum Arthropoda; class Insecta; order Trichoptera; family Polycentropodidae; genus Plectrocnemia; species Plectrocnemia conspersa. The sequence goes on from NW_028277165.1 coordinate 25,747,585, forward strand.
CTTACTCTGCACTTTTAGTGAAACCGAAGGAATACCCTCGACGACGATAAGAGAAATTGCTCTATTGAAGGAACTGAAACACCCTGCTATAGTGCAGCTCTTAGACGTGGAATATTCGAATAACAAACTGTTCTTGGTGTTCGAATACATGACGATGGATCTGAAAAAGTTGATGGAAGTGAACGAGACCGGTTTAAACCGAGAACTAGTCAAAGTATGTATCGTTATGTTCGTACAATGAGTATTTAAATGTATATTTACATTACCTATTGTATTTATTAGAGTTACATGAGTCAACTGTTGACTGGTTTGGCTTTCTGCCATTCTCTCTGTATCTTCCATCGAGATTTGAAGCCTGAAAACTTATTGGTGGACAGCGCCGGCAATATTAAGCTCGCGGATTTTGGTTTGGCTCGCGTCTTCGAACTTCCCATCGGAGTATATACGCACGAAGTCGTAACTCTGTGGTACAGGGCCCCCGAGATACTATTAGGCACTAAAATATACTCGACAGCCGTCGACGTGTGGAGTTTAGCTTGTATTTTCGCCGAAATGGTAACGTATTGAACCCTTTGGTTACGGTGCACAAATATCTCTCTTCAAATTTTTAGGAGCGATTCATACTTTAAAAACCATTTTTATCATCAAACTGAACATCATTTTCAAAACTTAAAATAAGCTTTAAACATATATTATGGAACATATTTTAATTATAATTAACTCTGCTAACCAAATGGAAGCATTATGTTGACAAGAAATGTATTTAATTTATCTTCCACCGTTCGATTCTAATAATTGTGGAATGATCATATCAAATGCTCCCGAATATTTAAAAGTAAAATATCCATAATCCTACAACAAATATCTTGAAAAATTCTTTATTTCTGTTCTAATAGTAAGACATATTTAATAGTATTGAATTTCCATATTCTATGCAAAGAAGTAATGTCATAAACTACATTGTTGAGATGCCTCATATTTCACATCACAAACCCTAGCATTTTTGATTAAAATATTGCTTGTATGAGAGTTCACTAAACAAAATTCTAAGACTAGATTTTTCTGTTTTAAGAAGAATTCCATCAACATCGTAGGAAAATGTCACAACATGAGATTTATCAAAGCTGAACAAAAGTCTATCTCAACAATCAATACATATCATCTTGTAAAGGTGACGAATCTGTAATCGTATCTAGTGGGTTAGCATATTTTTAGATCATCATCATATACAAAATATTTTAAATGAACAATTGCTCCAATTATGTCATTCATAAACAAGAAACACCTTTGGACCAAAATTTAATCCTTGCAGCCTTTCAGGGCATGTTAACACTTGGCCGACAGGTCGTTTTTTTCCCACATGATCTGCGAAAATGGGTTGTTTCGCGAGAACTTTGCGCAATACATTTGTAACAAAAAGATATGATAACTTTTGAATTAAACGGAATTAAAAAACAAAAAATTATCAAATGTTCTGCATTGTATTGGTTCATATGTTAAAATTATTTTATCAGTGGTTTTCAATCTGGGTTGCATAAAATAATAATTAATATCATAAAATTTGCTTAATTCTACTTTATTAAATCTCTAGTTTAAAAATAGAGATAATAATTAATTATATGAGTAAAATGAACTATGTGAATTATCATATATAAATTATATTTCGGTCTTTCGTGTGTTAAAATTTTTATGCTTATAGCTGTCAGCTTTAAAAATAATTTACGATCAAATTGTATTATCATCTCTCATTTATACAAAGAGCTCTTTGATTGTCCCTCACATGGGAAGTCAGCCAGGGCAATATAAATAAGTATGCATTGAAATATTTTTTTCTTAAAGTACAAACATTCATTCATAGATTGCAGCACGAAACGCTTTAGTTTTTGCAAGTATATACTACTGGACCCATCGTTAAAAGTCAGAAATCATAAAAGGTAGTCACTACCCATCCTGTCGCTTAACATCAGAGGAGGAAGCCAGTAGATACTACCCGGTCTGTTGGGAAAGTGTTAACAATATATCGGTTAGGTAATTTCTACCTGATGGTAATTCACGGGTCGGGTAGAATCTACCTTTTTTGACCTCTGATGTTAAGCGACGGGTTCTGTAGTATCTACCCACAAAAACTCAAGCTTGTTGTGCTGCCATCTATGAAATGAATGTTAAATAACATTACGACTTTAATTTTTCCCTTGAATTAATCTGTCTTTTTGTACACTTAGAGATTGTAAAATATTACCGTATTTTTTTGCATGACAAAACCATAAATTAATTTGCCACACCAACAAGTTTTACACTGAATGTACCACAACTCCCATTAAAAACGGTTACTTGCATAGCTGGCAAATTTGTGCACGATAGATGACAAATAATTTGTGATAATCATTAAAATTATTATGAGCACAGACCAAATACTATTCTTCTTAATTATTTTATTCAGAAGTTGTCAGTATTTTTAATGTTGCACAAAAAAATAAGAAACATTTTTTATGAAAAATTGCCCAAAAATATGAGTAATATATTTAACTTCAGTCAGTAATTAATATTTACATCAGTCGTTATACTGGGAATTTCGTTATTTCAGTATTCATTACAAAGAGATTTCACTGTACTAATAAAATTTAACAATATAAATAATGGCTCATAATACCTTATTCCATCTTTGAAAATGGAAAATCTCGCACTTGTGCAGGACCTATACTTGAGCGGTAATAAATGTGCAGTATGATATGATAAGAATATCGAACGTATATCCGTATTGTGTACTTTAGAACTAATAGTAAGGGGGTAAACTCAAACTTGCCATCTCTTTCTCAATTATGAATAATGATGAAATGGATAGCTCTCGAACTGACTGGGTTAACGCAAATAGGGTATAGATTGGAATGGTTAGGTAAACGAGTGCGGCCAGGGGAATATTGTACAGTTGTGTGAATTTGTATAATAATATTCCTAGGACAATATAGCAGACTTCCTAAATGGAATATTGAAATGCATTCGTACATTAAGAAATAAATTATAATGTTATTTTTTACATTATGTATAGATTAAATTTGCTTAGTGTATAAACAATTAGCTAAATAAATAATTATCAAGGTAATTTTGGGCTAAATTGTTTGGTTGAGCACGCAACATTGTCAGATTTCGACATATGAACCCAAGCGTGCTCTTCGCTGCTGTTCTGTCGTTATTCCCGCTTCGTTCGTAGCTCTGAATACCTTCGCGTCCTACATACAATTAAATAGATTCGTTGAGTCATTCATGAGGTGTACAATGTTCTGACCAACGCACCTAACTTATCCAACAATTCTAGTGTGAGCGAAATATTTTATTAGATATTTCTAAAATAAATAATTTATTTCCCATTTATATTTATAAACGTTATATTTTTTAATTCCCATGATCGTCATATATTTTTATTCTAACCATTTGATATTTATTCTCATCGTATGCTATTTTTATTTTAATCATTTGATATATAGTTTGACCTTAAATAATATAATTATGACCATTATTTTAATTCTGATCATCCTATGTTTTTATTCTAACCATTTGATATTTTTTCTGACCCTGAATAATATATTTATGACCGTTCATAATTTTAATTCTGATCTTATATTTTTATTCTAACCATTTGACATTTATTCTGACCCTGAATAATATAATTAAGACCTTAGTGTTAATAAAATTCCGACAAAAATTTGGTTTTTATTCTAACCTAAAGTTGATTTAAATTTGACCATTTAATTTATCGCCATTCTTAAGGTGGAGAGAAAAGGACTTAACATTAAAATTTACTCAAAAGTGATTTTGTGATAATTCCTATAAAAAAAAACAAAAGTGCTTCCATATTTTCCGCAAATACCCATAAAATCGGCGCCGTAACCAAAGGCTAATTTAAATTTAACCATCGAAAATCAGATGTTTAATTGTTTAGTTTTGTAGCTTTCGAAGCGTACACTCTTCAGAGGCGATAGTGAGATAAATCAGCTATTTAAAATTTTCCAAGCTTTTGGAACGCCCGACGAAAAGTGTTGGCCTGGTATCTCTCAATTGGAGGAATTCAAGCCGAAGTTTCCAAAGTGGAATCGTATGCCGCTTTGCAAAATAGTACCCGAGCTAACGGATTTGGCTGCTGATTTATTTTTGGTATTATTATTTTAAAGTTATATATATATCGTGATAGTGTTTAATGTTTTTTTTTATTTTTTATTTACAGAAAATGACTGTTTACGCCCCTTCAAATAGAATTGCTGCTAAATTTGCTGTGAATCACAAATTCTTTGCAGACGTAGTGAAAGTAACTCCGATTGTTCCTGAAAAATATACAGAAGATGCTATCTTTGGTGAAAAAATTGAAAATTAAGATCTGTTACTGCAAAATATTGCAAGATGCACAGGATTAAGATATACAGGTTAAACCAATATAGACTGAAGGATGTTGATCAATTATATAAAATGTTAAAATATTTTTTTTGTCTCTTATGTGTTATATGATCTTATTTTATCCTAAATGTTTTTGAAAAACATTTAGATCACACGTGTTAAGTGACTATCCTGCTGGAAAAATACAAATCAAGATTGTCGTTGACCGCCAAAGTGAAAAATAATAATGTGAACATATTTGAAGAATATGTTCCATGACTATATAAAAATCAAGATTTTTTTATTGATGAATAATAATTTCATTTACAAATCTCAAAGTTTTAATTGGCATACCTTGTATTATATAAATGGTAATTATATAAATATTCAGTACAAATTACTAAATATATAATTGTGCCTTTATTTATTTTTTGCATTAGCTTTCAAAAACAATCGCTTTTTTATATCATTGCAAAGCAAGCAAATGTGTTTTTTAGAAATTAGATTGGATCAGATTTGCTGTTTGTAAAATCGACTGTAAAGTAAATTCTACTAAAAATGTACTTTTATATATATACATATTTTTGCTTACAAAATAAAGTATATAAAATATTGTTAAGTATTATTATATTGATAAATCTGAGACAAAGTAAGCATTTAATTGTATTAAAAAATGATTGCTCATCTCATTTTATAATAACTGTGATTTGTGACTAATTATTATAAATCGATATATTTTGAGCACATAATAATGTATGTTATGTAAGCATGTAAATATATTTTTATTACTATCTGTTTCTTTTTATTAATCATATTTTTTAAGGTAACAAATTTAAGTAATACTTTTTCTGAATTAATTCACACTTAACTTTAATAGTAATTTAGAAAAGAACACATGACACGTCAATTGATACATAAGACAATATTAAGATTATGGTTTCCATAATTTTAGAAAACCATCTTCGCTATATGTGGCCAAGAGATTCTGGTGGGGATGATGCGAGAGACCGATGACAGATTTTTCATGCACCTAAAAATAACATGGATTATTAAGTACAATAATATTAATAATATGTGTATTTGAATATTTACATTTAAAGTTCTTTCTAATTTTCCGGAACTTGTCGAGAAGCAGTAGAGCACGAGATCTTCTCCTGCACAATAGATAAACTCCCCTCTGGGCGATAAGCAAGCACACATTAATGCTCCACCTTCTCTTTTACCAGTTGAAAATGAACGTACAATCTAAAAATAAATATAATATATTATTAGTAGAAAGAATAGAAAAATAAACATTAGTAATATATTTAAACTGAGTATAATTTTTACCCACGGAAAGTATAGTTTGTGATATATAATTAAATTTAAAAAGTGTAAATCTAATTCTGTCTCAAACAAAAACACAAGAGAAATGGTCATTTAGGGACATCAAAGAATTTGAAGGGAATCAAAACTTCAAAAACCATTAGCATTATTCACTAATAAAAACTAAATGGCACGAAACTGGCCGCCCGTCATATGGGCTGCAGCCCTCCCAATATAAAGTTAATGTTTTCGTTCCATAATCATTCTTAAATTTGCCTTAAACAGATGTACAAATGCAATACATCGTCATTTGTTGCCTAAGTGTCGAGGCAAAGAACTGCGGCTATATACTTGGTTAACTCAAAATCGTGCTCTTTGCACAAATGAATTTTGCAATCCAAGGATCCGTCAACGTGTTGTAAATGTATAATATTTTTTTGGACACTGGCACAAAATGTACAATATTGTTTTGTACAACGCCACTGACACAAAGTACCTTTATTTATCTATGATCCTCGAAACAATTCTAGAAAATAATTGGCATTGTCTCGTGCACCGAATAGTATTGTTATATATGTATACAGTAAACCCTCCTATAGCGTATGCGGCAGTCCCTCCTATAGCGTAGTTTTTGTTACTCTTTGCCTCTTGACTTTGCTAGACGTATTGTGACAGGCGAAACGCCACAGTACCATAACATTCCAGAGATATTCATCACAATACAGTAAGAAAATATTTATTTTTGTATAGCTATGGAAATATTATGATCAAGCAAATCAATGCACACGTTTTTTAATACATTATGTATACATTTTCCAGGGGGTTTCAACCATTCTAATTTAAAAAAAAATATATTTAATTATTTAATACATATCAATTACAAATCTAAAAAAGTATTAATAAATCATAAAATATATTTAGATATATGATATGACACTTTATATCCAACATTCAAATTTTAGTGCATTTAAAATAATAAAAACTTTTATAAATATCAAAAGTAAACGTAATTATCGTAATCAACTAATCTATTTTAAAGGTCAGTAATTTTCGAAGGACAATTATTGTATATTAGATATTTACATGTAGTGTATAAATCATATCAATACTGATAAAAATCACTAACTACAGTGTTTCTAAAATTGACACTTGCAAAAAATATAATTGTTGTCAGACAAGAATCTTGATCTACTACATACAAGCAACTTGCTTTTGAAAAATCACTTATATAGATATTTAACAAAATTTTTTACAAAGACTTTTTTAAAATTGGTATATCTCAGTAATGAGTTTTGCAATTTGTGACGTTTGTCAGTACATAGACGGTATATTGTATATTTTGGCAGTTTTCTTTGCAGTTCTTTCTGTCAATACTAATATAACTTGCAGATTTTAATATTCAATATTATAGCAGAAATGAATAAATTTTAAATTATATTTTATTCTTTTATTTAAATAAAATAAACCTAATTGACGTTCTCAAATGAAATACGATGGCATCGGAAACGAGTGTATGTGAATAAATCTACAATAATATATAATTATATTTTGTTTTTGAAATTCAATATTATTATGTAAGTTACATTTGTTTATTTTATTTTTAAAATAATTATAATAATGGCAGCTCTTATTTAAAATATTTTCATTCATTTAAAATATAAAATAGGATAGGGTATGTTGAAAGGAATAAAAATTAAGAATAGTTTAACTTTACCTGTCCTTGCATGTTCATAATGACCACTGTGTTACTGCGATTACAGACGGCAAAATGATCTGGATTTTTAGGGACTAAATGCAAAGAATTGACTGCTAAGTCTACGGCTCCCAGCGGTCTAAAGGTGTTTGTACATTCGGTGGATTTTACGGACCACACTTTAACTGTTCCGTCAGATGATGCGCTACAAAAATATTAAAATGAATAAATTTGGCCATCTCTTCCTTAAATTATAAAAGGCGGAGTTTACCTTAATAAATTATGTCCATCTGGTGAAAATGTTACTTCATTTACAAATGAAGAATGTCCTCTGAATTCTTTAAGCGTCTTACCAGATTTTAAGCCGTGGATTCTAGTCATATAAAATAGCATTAAAAATAAATATATAATGAATATTAAATAAATATTGAGGCAATACCTTATTGTGTGATCAAACGATGCCGATAATACTTGTGAACTATCTCTGCTGAATTGTAGACACGTCACGCCTTTTACATGCGCTCTTTCAAATTTACGCTGACACTGACCAGAAGCAACTTTCCAAACCTGTAAAAAGCCAACGTAATCAATCAACACACTTTAATTATAAACTAATAAAAATGCAATAACCTTTATCTTTCCATCGTTAGAGCCGCTAGCTAACAAATCCGAATCTCCGCTGAAGCTGACACTCAGCACCGCCGTTTCCATCATCATGTAATTATCGTTCGCTTGGTATTTTAAATCTTTACGTATTTTACCAGTCGTAAAATTCCAAACTTCTATGAAACCGTCTACAGAACCAGTCACCAAATATTGGCCGTCGGGCGAAAATCGAGCGCATTCCACGTGAGATTTTTGACCGAATTTGATCAGCTTCGACAGCTGTGTCGGATACTGTTCATCCTCTTGATCTCTGATTGCAGCCTTGCCTCTGAACAAATCTATAGTAGTGCCCGGAGGCAATAAACCCTGATGCTGCTGCCATTTGAGAGCTTGTCCGAGCAATGCCAGCAATCTGCTCGATGGCACCACTGAAACTTCTCCGGCTAAAGCGGATGCGATAGCTGCTCTTCTTCGTTCTTTGCTTCCGCCTTCCGGATACGCTTCTCTGGGATCCCAATAAGATCTCGCCAGCAAGTTTTCTAAAATAAACTAAACTTAAAATCTAATACTTAATTAAAAATATTTAAATCCATATAAATCATTACCCAGATGTATATAACGTTCGGCTTCCTGTTGCTTCAACATAATCATTGGATCAGTTTGCCTCAATAGCGATCGTGCCGCACCCAACTCTCGAAGCTCGATCAATTCCAAAACTACTTGTTCGTACAAATCGATTAGCTTCTTATCGGGCAAATTAAGCGATTGAGTGGCTTTTAAAACAGTATCCCAATGTCCGTTATTAATGTCGGCGCAAAAACCTTCGACACTATCCACCGTATTGAGCGATACGCCTGATTCTTCCTATAAATATTACAAATACCCTTTACCGAACTTCTCTTAATCACCTTAATAAAAAAAATCAATTTACTTGTAAAGTTTGTAGTGTTTTTGAAAGGTTAGATTCTTTCAAATATTGTTGAATGAGACGAATAACGCTATAAAACAATCAATATTGTCAGTTTGTGATCAGATTTAAATATATCATTGTGTGAAAAAGACGCCGTACTCTGCCGATTCTATTTCTATTGACATTTTCTTGATAAAATGCTAAGATAACGTAGTTATAAAACGTGAGAAGCGAACTCGCAATGTCTCTTTTGACAGTAGACTTTTGGGGCTTGCTTTTATTAGCGATGTTCACATAGTAACCTTATAAAAATATGATTCTAAAATATTAAAATTATTAATTTAAATACAAATTGATTGTATATATTTTTATCATATTCGAATTAAAATATAAAGTTTAACAATATGTTCAATTTTACCCCGCATTTTACCGGTTTGTTTCGCTCAATATATTTTATTAGTTATATTATGAAACGCATAGATGTAATAGTTTATTGTCCTATATACGGCATTTGTTAATATGATAATACCTATGTAAAGCAGTGTTACGCAACATTTTTGTTTCATGACCCAAGCAAAGATTGTCTATATATTTATTCATTCATTATGGCCAAAACTAGCGTCACTCTGGTAACACTGAGGTGACGGCGGCAGAGAACAGTGCTTTTTTGGTGGACCTTAATGGAAAGACAACGGTCAGTAGTGCTACTTCCACCGTTCACTCGCATATACTTCATAACCGAAACATTTGACCAATTAAAAACTTTTAATAAAAATATTACTACAGCGGCTCAATCTATGTGTAATTGTAAAGTAAATGTAATTAAGCGTTTATTTTTATACTGAAACTGAAAAAACAATAAATTCGGAATGGCGAATTTAGTTTTTGGTAAACATCACATATCCAAGGTAAAATAAATGATTTTATGAAATATTTTTAGAAGTTAAAGCATTGCAAAAATGAAAGTTAAATTAATAAAAATAAGTTTTGAAAATAGATTGCTCGCTAAAATGTATTATAAAATATGCATTTTTGTAATACATTGGATAACCACAAACGTTTATAAACATTCGAAAAATCACACTTTTGCCGGAGAGATGGTGTTGAGTGGCAATTACGCACAAATTGAGCCGCTGTAGATTTATTTAAATATACTTAAGTTACATGTTGGTATATGAAATATATTAAAGTGAACGGTAAACGAAGCACCATCGGCCGTTGTTCTCCCGTCTAGGTCCACCAAAATAATGTACTGCCCTCCGCCGCCGTCATGTTAGTGTTTTGACTATGGCCAATAATTAATACATAAATAAGCCATCACACTATTGAAAAAATTGCTTTAATTATTTATTAATTGATAACGAAATAATATATTCTTAGTATATTTAACTTTTTGCTTTAAATTTGTTATAATATTTAGAATAATAATTGCAAATTTTAGTCTTAATAATTATTTTTAATATATATGAGAAAACAATTACCACATAGCTTATATTTTTAATTTAGAATTTTAATACGGTTGTAGTCAGAATTTATATTACATCGCAACATTGTCAGATATATCTCTGTCGTTATCCGATTACCTTCGCGTCCTACATACTATTTAATAAATCAGTTGAGATTTATTCATTGATTGTTTGATATATTTTATAGGATATTTCTAAAATAAATAAATTATTGCAGATTTATATTCATAAATGCTATAATATTTTTTTTATTTCACACGGTCGTCCAGTATTTTAATTTTATCTTATATCTTTATTCTGACCGTATTCAAATTTAATTCTATGCATTTCTTAATTATTCTGACCCTGAATAATATAATTATGATCATTCAGTATTTTAATTCTGATTGTCCTATATTTTTATACTGACCGTATGCCATTTTTAATACCTTTTGACATTTATTCTGACCCTAATTAATATAATTATCCCATTTAATTTGTTGCCTTACTATGTTCGATTCAAAAATATATTTCAGGGTTATATTGAACATAATTTAGTAGTACTTTTTCTGTTAACCTAAACAAATTTTATAAAAAGAATACTAATTTTTATTTTAGTTATAAATAATAGAAAATAATTGTTACGTCACTTTTGACAGTTGTATGCGACAGTGTCAAAGAGGTTAGTATGCCATTATTTTTCATCGTAAAAACGCTATTTTTCCATTAAAATATTTTATAATTTACCAGTTTCGATCATCTGATGGCCTTTGTATTAAAAAAGTTTCATACTATCAGTTTATATCGCTCTTTTATGACCACAATTAAAAACGTACAGGTTAGGATCAATATAATTATCTTTAATGATATTCTCAGAATCAAATAGTAACTTTCTCATTATCAGGTCATGGATGACTTACAAAAGAACCCCTACTTTGATAAATATGCCCAAAAGATCACTAAGCTGCAAAAGACTGCACCGGAAGAGTTTGTCACTCGGATCGAAGAAAAAGTAAAATCAAAGACGAAGCCACTGAAGGACGCTGAACGGTAATGTTTAACATATGTGTAATGTTGAATTTGTGTTTAATTTTTTTTTTATTAGTCGGTATGCTTCCGTGTTGAATCCCAAAGAACCGCTCAAAGCTGCTGTATCTCCCAAGGATAAAAAATTGGAAGATATTTTCAAAATCGAGTTGGTCAAAGATAAGAGCGCTGAAGAGATAACGAAAATATGGGTCAAATATCACACCCAAAAAGATGCCATTGCTGCTACTATACCTAAAGATATTTTCTTGAGAATGGAAGAATTAATCAAGAAGTATCCTACGTTTATATTCGCATTGCCTAGATCGCAAGGATACGAGTTTATAATGAGCCAAGGAATGGGAAACACAATACATTTTACAACTCTACTGTGTTATCAAGTAATTGTATATAAATAGTTGTATAATATTATAAATAATATTTTATATTATAAATATTGTTATTTCAAGGTTCATAAAGAGAACGCTCCGGAATGTTTAGCGGTTGCTCATTATAAAGAATTGATGGACAGCAAAGGCATTGTTTTAATGAAAGGGGAATTTGATAAGGTATTTGGTTTTTGAAAATTTTGTACTGATAATATTATACTAATTAATTAATAATTTACAGAATGTAATTGACGCAAAAGAAGCCCAATGTCTGGCAAATCAATTCCAGATGTATTATAGTCTCGATGAACAAAATAAGCTCAAACTGCTGGACACTTTTACAAACAAACCTGATAAATTCAAGCACATGGATCTAATCACCGAATTAGAAAACATTAAACTGTCATAAATTATGCTATCGAAGCTTGCATTGAATAAAATATAGATCAATATTAATGATTTATTCAATTAAATAATTTATTTGATTTACAATTGTATTAGGAATTCATTCGTCTAGGGAAAAAAGTTGGCTCGGGCGGTTCAAAATCGAACAAATCACAGAAGACCGACGAACTCGCAGAATCGCAAGAATTAGAGTCTTCTCGCAACTTCTCATTACTCGTTTTACATTTTACAACGGCTTGACATATTTCAGGCGAATCGCAAAACTTGTCGTCTTTTTCAATAATTTTATTTTTCTTTAGCTTATTATTTTTATATACTTTCTTTTCAGTCGTGCGTCCTTTATTTATAGTACTCAAGTACTTCAATGGATTTAAGGTGATCATTTTCTTACCTTCACCTTCGATAGGTTCAGTATTTATTTTACTCGAACTCAAAACAGGCTTATTTGTTAAGTTTGAGTCTTCGCTTTGTTTAATTGTTTCTTGGTATATGCCTTTTAAGTACTTTTTCAATTTATTAATATGCTCCTCTTCCTCTTTATTTGTTAAATATTTCCTCAATTTGTTAGCAATAGCTATTTCAGTTTTTTTGAATATTTTTCTATAAGCCGGGTCGTTAATTACTGCATCCAATTCTTCATCAGTTCTTGTATTTGATTTGATTTTATTCTCTTTGAAAGAGCTCGGTTTATCCTTTTCAATATTTGCTCTAACTTCTTCCTGAATAACATTATTAAAAACTGGAAGAATATCTCGATCATCTTCTAAAACTTCTTGTGTCAACTTCTGCTTTTCAGTTTTTTGGTCATTTTTTTCTCGGTCGATTATCACACCGTTTGCCAAATCGATTAATTTGTTTAAATCGCTATCGCGACGAGCTTTGAATTCTTTCGAGACACAATTCCTTGATAATGTTTCACTTCTAATTCCTTTGGCAAATATACCATGCTTCAGTGTGAGTCTCGAACTCGTTATATTGTGAAGGTTGTTAATGTTTTCTTTGTATTTTTCAGCTTTCTTTTTATTCAACACATTTTTTCTAAGCCCATTGAGACATTTTTTAGTCCTTTTTTTCTTTCTAGGGCACAGTGTTTGATCTTCCATTTTAAGCGAAATAATGACTTTTATTCACATGACTATAACAATTTAACAAAATTGTTTTGGCCATAACAACTTTTTTTTAATTAAAAATTGTAAAAAAATATTTTGTTAACGATTTATTAACAGTAGAGTTTTATGAATCGATTATCTATTATTAATTATCATATTCCGCAACTAATTAGATTAGAATTTGATGTTGTTTTACATATTAAGCTAATAATTTAGCTCTTTACCCTTTTTATGCTGTAGATTTATTTTCTATTCGTGTAATAAAAAAGATTTAATATAAAAATTCAAATTTGGTTAATATACATCTCTTTAATCGACATATTTTTATTTATATGTATTTGATGTACACTAATTATACAAGTGGATTAAAAGGCATTTATTCCGCTTTAAAAGAAGTTGATAAATTGAAAAAGAGTAATTTTCAATTGCATAAAATTTTAACAATTGTGAATTTATTTGTTGAATGAAATACTATACTATATTTGCGTTAAAATGGTCAGCTCGAGAGTTATCCATTTTATCATTATTCATAATTGAGAAAGGGATTGCGAGTTTAGGTAAACTATTAGCTCAAAAGCAAACGATACGGATATACGTTCGATATACTTATCATTTGCAAAAATATATAGCTTTGTATAAATAAATGATAATTTCACTATTCTTTCGGTGCTTATTAACAGAAGTCGTATCAGTGTTGCTATTTAGTTTAACGATATATTTATTTTTAGATATTTTAACCCAAACTCAATAATGGCAGTGGATATATAATATAATAATTTTAGTTAAGCTTTATTATGATTCATAAATTTTAAACTCAATCACAATGCGACAATAGCAATTAAAAATATACGTAATGCGATGGGCCAAATGTGGTTATAAAATTTCGTTCCGAGAATTTTGACATTGAATATCTACGTACGGGCGATAATCCTTTGTTGGTGTTTTTAGTGAGAATATAAGGGCTGCGAAAAAGATTAACGATACGGAGGCTAGCACAAATACTCGAATAGCCTACGTCAGTTCACAGACGGTTAAAAAGTTAGTAAATGTGTTAATTTGCAGCATATGGGCATCTCATAAATTGAATTTATAATAATATAATAATAAATGATTCTAAAACAGAACGATTTATTTTTGAGTCGAATTGTTACTGAAGATGAGAAGTGTGTCGTTTACTTTAACACACGACGTAAAAGGTAGTGGTTGGAAGCCAATCAACCCCCAATTCCTAATAAGATAATATTATGCATTTGGTGGGATATAAAAGGATAATTCATTATTAGTTTTTTGATTATGGGTGGACAATTACGACAGACACGTAGTGTGCTCGGCCAATTCGTTTAAAAGCGTTAGTAAATAAATTTATTTACTTATTTTTATACAGTTCATTAATGGTGATAAAGTATTTAATTATAAATATATCAAAAGTATAAGTGAAACATTGTTTATTATAAGATAAGAAATATTAATATCCACTAATTATTCAATGGGCATATTTACAACTTTTACGACCAACAAATACATTAAAAATAAATACACAAAACTGTCAAATGCCGCCGAGGACCGCGATCGGATCGGATTTCTCCTAATTGTTGAATTAAAAGAACCCCGTTTCGCTATGTAAATACATTTCATTGAAATGAGATGTAAAACGTAGCATAGGGTTCTTTGGCGAGGTTAGCTAAACGAATTTTTACTTAGCCTTTAATCTTTAAACGCTTTCGAATTATCACAAATCGGTCGTTCGACTTATATCGGATTACCGTAACGCTACTACGATAAAAATACGACTCAACTAAACGTTGAATGATTAGGACGAACATGAGATCTCGCAAAATCTCACTCGTGCAATCCATATTGTGTTAAATAATAAATGTTCACTGAAAACCTACAGATGCACCTACGAATACTTTTTTCCAATGCGATCTTTTGATTTGGTATACTTTCAGGTATGGGTTAAGATTACCACAATGCTGGAACCGGAAGTAGGTCAGTGCGATTCGGTGCTCTTGAGTCCTCTTTCAGAGGATGCCTTTATACACAATCTACACATCCGTTTTAAAAGAGATATTATATATGTAAGTTATAGTTTTAAATCAATTTGTAATACTCGCTCTCTTATGATATTAATTTATGATAATTTACAGACGTACATTGGTAATGTATTAATATCGGTGAATCCTTATAGACAGCTTTCGTTATATTCCGCTGAATTAGTCCGTGCGTATATTGCAAGAGCACCATTTCAACTACCGCCGCATGTGTAAGTCGTTAATTATTCTGATAATTTCATAAATACATGTGTTATATTTTTTTTATATATGTTCATTTCAGATATGCAGTTGCAGGAACTGCTTTTCGTTGGTTACGCGACAGAAACGAGAGTCAATGTATCGTCGTCTCTGGTATTTTTATTTTATTATTTTATATTGTTTATTTATTTTAAATATGGTGTAATGGATACATTGATCATTTAAATTTTAGGCGAAAGTGGTTCAGGAAAGACTGAAGCTGCTAGAATCTCGCTACAGTGTGTCGTGTTAGCTGGCGAAGGAAGCGCCGGCACCGCTGCTGTGAGAGAACGCTTAACCCAAGCTGGTACATTATTAGAAGCTTTCGGAAATGCCAAAACTATCAGAAACGATAATGCAAGTCGCTTTGTGAGTATTTACTAGTATGATTTTAAAATAAAAACACATTTTCCATAAGAAGATCTAATGATTTATTGTTATTTAGGGTAAATATTTGGACATTGAGTTTGATTATAAAGGAGATCCGATCGGCGGCCATATAACACATTGTAAGTAATTTATATTAATTTTCTTATTATAAATAGTCGTATAATCATTCATAAAATTTGTGTTAATGCAACTCAGATTTATTGGAAAAGGTAAATTAAGTAATTAATTTATCTTCTATCTAACTAAATTTATAACCATGATGCTAATATATTTTGGGATTTTTTATAGACCCGTATCACTTATCTCCAACGAGGTGATAGGAATTTTCACGTATTTTATCAGTTATTGGCCGGTGCAGATGTACACCTTTTGAGTTAATATTTTTAATGGTTTAATAAATATATTTATGCTTAAACAATTTTGCTAACTCTACAAATGCTTGTAGAATGTTTGAAGCTTCAAAGGAGCATCGAAGCTTATCGCATACTGAGAAGAATGAGAGATTCCGACGCATCTGTGCCTCCAGAAGTTCCGCCCCGAAACACCACCGATGATAGACCTCATTTTGCATTCACCAGAGTCAGTTTTATTGCTTAAATTATAATAATAATAATGAAGTTTTACTTATATAATTTTCCTATATAGACTGCCTTGGAAACTCTCGGCTTTTCAAATGAAGAGGTCATTGATTTATTTAAAATTGTCGCTGTAGTCTTAAAGCTGGGTAATATTGAATTCGTACCTTCGACCAATATTGACGGTACGGTTGGTTGTTCGATTAGTCAAGAGTATGGTTAGTATGATATATTAAATTCTATTTTTTTAATTTTTCGAAACAATTTAATATTTTTAAATTTCAGAGATTGTTGAATGTGCAAGTTTACTAGAATGTCCCAGCTTAGATCTTACAGCTGCACTTTGCGGAGAATTAGGAACGTCGGAAGCTAACGTTAGACGCAATCAGTTGATCACGGCTTTGTATTCACGTTTATTTACCTGGCTCGTCGGACGTGTTAATACTTCAATAAAGGTACTGCTTTGATGCGAGTTAAATCTTCGATAAACGCAATAACGTTTGATACATTTTCTAGGTTAAAAACTACAGTAAGAGAAGTTCTCTAAGCATCCTCGATTTATACGGCTATGAATGCTTACACACAAACTCTCTCGAGCAACTTTTAATCAATTACGCCAACGAAAAGCTGCATCACATCATCATCGATACAACTTTAGGCTCGGAACAAGAAGAATACATTAGAGAAGGTTTAGAATGGCAAAGAATATCATATTTCGAAAATGAGCCAATTTGTCACCTAATAGAATCGGTAAATTAGTTGTTAATGCCTCATTTATTTTCCTTAGAATTGATGTGACATGTTTTTAATATACTTAATAGAGTGCTCACGGCTTATTATCTGTACTGGAAGAATCTTATGTAGCTGAAGGCGGAGCTGGAGAGCTTTTGGGACGACTCCAACAGTGTTGGGCGGGTCATTCTCATTTGTTACCCCAACCGCCATCAAATTTTCAATTAAGACATTATGCTGGCACTGTATCATACGATGCAACAGATTTTGTCGAGAAGAATTCAGATTTACTTCCGCGAGATATCACTAATGTCATGTATAGATGTCGGCATACTCTTTGTAAAGAGTTATTTCCAGAAGGTACACAATTTAAATCTATATTATAATTTTGATTATTAATTTCACACACTGTAATACTTTAGGTAATCCATCGAGGGGACCGCTAAGACGACCGAGCCCGCTAGGTTCTCAACAGCGCGTCTCTCTTGGAGCTCTACATCGCTCTTTACGATCTCGACGCTTACACCACGTACGCTGCATCCGTCCCAATGAAACAATGACACCTCGAATCTTTGAAACGCCTCTCGTGCAACATCAAGTCCGATACAATGGGTAAATATTATACTGTATCATTTATTGTCTATATTTTATTCATACACACTACAATCGTTCATAATTAAAGGTTGATGGAATCAGTGTTGCTGTGGAGATCGGGCCATTGTTCCTCAATGGCCTTTTCAATGTTTGCGTCTCGGTTTGCGTTGCTGTTGCCCAGATCTTTACATACATATTCTCTTCAACGCACAAACAAGAGCTCTTCCGGAGCCGAGAACTTGAAAGCTTGCCGGATTTTAATAAGATCGTTACCAATTCCGCAAGCCGAATTCGCATTCGGTAAAACAAAGATATTCATCAGGAGCCCAAGAACGGTATTTAATTTCTATTTTAAGTTTTTAATAATATTTTATTTCATAATAATGTTATTTTTTTTAATGTAAAAGGTATTTGAATTGGAAGAAATGAGAAATTTGCGTCTCGGCGGGCTTGCTATTACAATTCAAAAGATATGGAGAGGATACAGGGTACGAAGGTTGTTGACGAAGAAAACGCAGGCTCAGGTTATAATAGCAAAGGCGTGGCGGCGATGGACGGTATGTATTATAATTTTTTTTTTATTCTATGCTCTGTCGTTTTTATTGTTTTTATTGTTATTTTGTTTATTTTTCATTCCACATATCGGTAGGAAACTCACAATTCGGAGGAAAGAAAGACAATTTGTAGAAGACTTTCGGTGTGTTTTTATATTTTTGTATTATTTTTTATCTCTCTTTTTTATTTCTTCTATTATAAAAAAAGCTTATTATGTATTTAAAAGTATAATGTGATGCTTTTATTTTAGACACGGAAAAAAGTTCAGTCTTTGAAATTGGAGAAGAAAGTTTTGTGGGCCGTCCAGACTATTCAACGCCATTATGTTCAGTGGAAGGTGAGTTATAATAACTTTTTTAAGAAATAAGCACATTATTTGTAAGTCACTACTTATAAGGCGCTCTTTTTTAGAATATTAATTACCATTATAAGTTCGTTTACAACCAAATTGTTATTTTTCTTTTTAAATATATAATTTTATCGAATTTATTCTATATACAATAGCTAATAATGTTTGGAACGAATTGATATATATAAATATCGAATCTGTATCAGTGTTTATTTTGTGTGAATTTGCATATAAATTAAATAACTAGAAATAAATTAACTGCGATCAAATTATTCAACTGTTTGAAATAAAATCTTTGCATCTTGAAACAACAAATAAAAAAACGTAACACGAACTTCACAAAAATTTACGACGTACACCTGTTATGATAATAAAGGGTGAACTTTTCTAAGATTTTGTTTCTTTCAACGAAAAATTTCTGCGAATTTCGGTCATAATAGATACCACCAATAAACATTATATTCACAAATGTTTTTCGAATGTGTGAAAGCATTTTTTTTATTTAGAGGAAGTGTCTCATTGTCTCGCATTTCTATTCAAAATTAAGGCGCATAAAGGACCATAGGTTTTGGAGCAGCACAGCTGTTTTTAAAATAAGTGTTAAACGATAATAATGGGTAGGCTTTTCCAACATTTTGTTTCGTTCAACGAATGAATTCTGCGAATTTTGGTCATAGTAGACACACGATAAAGATATTTACAAATGTTTTTCGAATGCGTAAATGCATTTTTTCATTAAGAAGCGTCTCATTGTTGTGCATTTCGAAACAAAATAAAGGCACATAAAGGACCATAGATTTTGGAGCGGCACTAGTCACTCAGGTGTATTGAGAGAAAAAACGACTACCTGTGTTGCTGAAGTATACAAATTGTTTCATTCTAAGATTTTTTCAAATTTCATCTAATGTTCATATAGTTGAAAATCAGGCGAATAATTCAAATATGCGAATGAGAACACTAGTTACAACCATGTAAACACAATCAACAGCTACTAAGTACTGGGTCACCAGACTGAATGTCTGTAAATCAGTGACTTATATTTTAATAATTATGAACTATCATTATTGCTTATAATAAATAGATGTCATTATGCATGACTAAGCTTATTTTTATTTTATTTATTCATCCGTGAGATAAGGAAAATATAGGAAAACCTAATCTGCGACGATCAATTGGAATTATAATTATATAATAATCACTAATTCCAATCTCCTAGAGTCAAAAAACTATCTTTCGGCAACCAAAGGATTGAGGTCTAGAATTAACCATCCGAGAAGCATAATTAATGTTTCACTCTTTATTTGAATTAAAATATAATCGGAAACGATGGTTGTTTATAAAATACAATGGTTATTTTGTATAATTATAGAGACGAAGATACTTGTTGAATCTAATGTCTCAACTACCGCTCGCACACCAATCGCCGCTTTGTGGCGGCTGGCCACGTCCGCCTTCTCGTCTCACACAAACTCATCATCTATTAAGGCAAATACATCACCGATGGAGGGTAATAATCATTATTTACTACTGTACAGCTCTCATACATCACAAATAACACTTATTGCGAAATTACAGTGTCACAAGTACAGATTAAAGTTCGACCAAACAGCTAGAAACAGGATGCGCGAGAAAGTGACAGCTAGTATAATATTCAAAGATAGAAAGCAGAGTTACGCGAGAAGGTATTTTTAAATTGTAGTATTAAAAATATGATATGTTTTTAACCATATATATTTTATTAAAGTGTGTCTCATCCATTTGTCGGCGATTATGTGAGACTGAGACAAAATTCCGTTTGGAAACGAGTGTGCATCGACACCGACGATCAATAC
The DNA here is from genome assembly GCF_051122295.1 of Plectrocnemia conspersa. Taxonomy (NCBI): domain Eukaryota; kingdom Metazoa; phylum Arthropoda; class Insecta; order Trichoptera; family Polycentropodidae; genus Plectrocnemia; species Plectrocnemia conspersa. Next base: position 25,768,156 of record NW_028277165.1, read on the forward strand.
GTAGTGTTTGCCGATATTGTTAATAAGGTCACGAGATCTAGTGGCAAATTGGTGCCAACGTTAGCCGTGGTTTCCACGTCGGCAATGTTGTTATTAGATCAGCGAACTTTGGGTGTAAAGTATCGTATACCGGCTGCGGAAATATATAGAATATCGCTCAGTCCGCTTCCCGATGATATTGCAGTGTTTCACGTCAGAGCTGTGAGTATGCAAAAAATTAAACATCACGTATTTATATATATTCTATTTCATTAATTTATGGTAAAGTGTACTTATACACGAGTAGTTAAAGTCTTCTAATTCAAAGTATGTATCGTACATTTACACAAGAGCTTTTATTCCTATTTACTTGAACTAGAAGAACTTCATTGCTCTTTCACCGTCGTTTAGTGATGATGTATTTTATTATTCCTTTGCATCAGTTGTTGAGTGGCTTTGTAATTTGATTTCCTGTAATGATTGTTTTTTAAGTAGAAGTTTGTTTTGTCTGAAAAGTGTTCGTTGGAGAATGACTGTTACGAACTCGAGTCTCAATTGTCTTCGAGGACGAGCAGCGATACCACCGGATGTCTGTTTGGAGTGAGTAACGAATTATACAGTTTTGCTAATACGCATCAAAATAACCTTTTTAGAACTTAATTTTCAGAACGCACCTGCGTTAAATTAATATATTTAGCATATTTTAACATATACATACTTCAAAAATCAAGTCTAAAGAAACGCTTCTTTGATCTGTTCTTTTTTGATATACTTGACTTGTATAGAACAATATATCAGTGGAGATGTGTGAGTTGTGAAACTGTGGTAAAATATTGTAGTAACTTTAAGACAATAGGAAATCGATACAAATAGAAAGCACCAATAGTAGTAGATGCAATCAGGAATATATGGGTAATTAACATGCACAGTATAACATGTAGCGGTGATAACCGAACCCATTAATTTACACAATTATAAAGGACAGATAGAACTATAAAATATTTTGCCGCAAGGATAGTGCGAGGTGATGTTACTAATATAGTAGCCAATGGATATTTTTATTCTATGTAAATGCAAACAAAATATTTTTAATAGTTATTTAATTATTTATTTGAGAAATTAAATATCGTCAATTCCACAGCTCATCACCACCACTGGTACATTTATATATTCATACATGTCTAGCCAAATATAGATGTTATACATTTTGCTAAATGTTGAGAGTGGCATCATTGCGCTGCATAGTTAAACACGAGCAATAAAATAAATATTTGTGTGATTATGCTTTTTAAAAAAAAATAATAGCAATGAAGAAGTTGTTTCATAATGAAAAAAACATGCTAATGTTCATTACTTGATTTTAGTTATAATATGAAAAGTAAAATATTACATAGACGTGATTAGTATTGATAATAGCTCTTTTTGTATGGAAATATACACACATACATATACGTCTAAGCAAATATAGATATTATTGCAGTTATATATTTATTTATTGAATTTTTTCAGAGTGACATCAGTAAGAAAAAGGGAGATTTTGTGTTTCAAACATGTCATATTATCGAAATGGTTACAAAGCTGTTTCTAGTCGTACAAAATGCTGTTGGGAAAGCTCCAGAGATTAACATCAATACTGAGTGAGTATTGAATACTATGGTCTATTCTCAATTGCATTTATACATTATATGAAAAATCTCCCGAATATCTCCTAATAATATGTATGTTGAAAATTTCAGATTCGAAGCAAACTTTGGCCAACAGATCGTAACATTCAGCTTCAAATGTTATGGTTTGCCCGAGCTGCATCCTGACGCGGTGCGAGTGATCCGCAAAGGCAACAAGATGGAAGTGCACATTTGATACACGTATAACGATAATGTTATCACATTCGTAGTAATACCCCAGTATCGTGCTCACCGACTAGACGCCAATTACGGTCTTATTAAAGTTGTAACGTAAAACATGTGTTCATCGTTCTCGTCGATACCCCGTGAGCATTGAGAAGTGCCTAATTTTAGAAAAGAGATTTTTTAATTTACAGCAACTCTAATAATCTATATTATGTATATGATGAATAATATAAATATTACGTTATATGAAACAATGTATTTTATACTGTTATTGTTAGGAAGACGGTTAAACTGAGAGTGTGTGCGTGTAAGATTTCTAGCGAATTTTAGGGTCGTTAACTCAATTACTATATTCGGTGGTCCAAAGTGATGATTCTTTGTAAAATGTGGCCAATTTTTTTATTTTTTTGGATTACTGTAAACTGATAATTATTTATGCTAAGCTCAATTTTTTTACAAATTAATTTATAATCTAATCTAATTTCGACAAGTGCACAAAATACAATATTATAAATTAAATATCGAGTTGTGCATTGCGTTTTACGTAAATAATTAAAAATTTACAGTAATCTTTAGTTTGAAATGTTTTTTTTGAAAAGAATCTTCCTTCGTAAAAATTTAGCATTCTTAAATAAATCTTACGTTTGAAGAACAGAGAGACGAATATACCTATGTCCATGGCAAAACAAGAATTTAGTTAATATGTACGGTTTAATTTGTGTTTATAATCCCATATAAGTGTTACAATATATGTATTTTACAATCAGTTACTTTAAATAAATGTATTGTATTGTTAATAAATTTATTAGTCTATTTACTTTTAACAATCAATACTAAAAATCTTTTAACGCATTCACATGTTCTTAAATTTCCGCCTTGTAATTAGTCGGTCGCCTTGAGGGGTGTTACCGGTATGTGTAGGTACACAGAGCGGTATTGTTTTTTTGTTCTCGAGATTATATCTTGCCACTCTTTATTCATTTTATTTTACATTAACCCTTTTATACCGTATAAATATTGATGTATAATGTTCGAAAAATGTGTTATTTGCCCCTGAAGAAAATACCCTACAACTCATTAAAAATGTGTTTCTTCAGTGATGATGTCAGATCTGTCAATCTTTACTAAAGTAACAAACGCCAATATCGGATTTTGGCAACCAAAGGGTTATAAATTTATTAGTCTATTTTCTTTCAACTGTCAATACACAAAAAAAAATTTTTAACGCATTCACATGCTCTTGTATTTCTGCCTTGTGATTGGTCAGTCTCCCTGAGGGGCGGTACCGGTATATTTAAGAACACAAGGTTGTATTGCTTTTTTGTTCTTAAGGTAGATGTCAAGATCATCGTTTTTTACTACTCCTCGATCACGTGCATTTTGCGTGTATTTGTTTTTGTGCTGACTCTTGAAAATGTATAGAGTATAGATTAAAAATATTAGTTATTTGATTGACTTGCTATGGACATAGATGATCTTGCATTTAATTTCACTTTTCATAGTTGCAAATATTGTATATTTATTTTATTTACAATCGAAGTCAATATATATTTTGGAATAATATAATAATATTTCAATGTTTTTGATTTAAACTACAATTTTGAAATATAAAAAAGTAAGTATTGTCTGAACTTTTACATAATTGCATTACTTTCAAGGAGAGAAACTGTATCAATTATTAAAATCTTAAGAAATTTATTATTGTTAAAAATATAAATAAATATTGTTTTGTCTTGAATAGAGTTTTAGAAGTGATAATTGAAAAAAAATAGTTACGATGCAATAATATTTTAATTTTATTATAAAAGGTTTTAAACCAAAATATGACATTATTTTCAATAAAATAAATTTAACTCATTTCTTTATTATTGTATCATTAATAAAATAAACAATTTGTTATAGCAAAATTAAAATAAAGTGCTCTTCTTTATGAAAAAAGTTATAAAAAATATAAGGCATATTGTCTTTGAGGATTATCTATAAAATAAAATGTTAGTAATATTCAATAAAGTATTATAATACACTATGTGACTGTTTAATCGATATTGTGTTTACACAATATGAATTTACGACCGCTTAGTATCGTTTTTAAAATTATCTTTAAAAAGGCCAAAGAAGTACAGTTTTATAAGAGTTTAACGTTTAAAACGTGTTTGCTGAGAGGTTAATTAATTAATTTGGGGTCCACGTACGTCGATAAGTTTCTTAGTCTCATTTGTAAATAATATTGATAACTCAATTATTGTTTATTTATATAAATTAACAACGTTATGACTGTTAATCAATTACAATAAAATTGGTAAAACATGTCTTATAATATATATATATATTGATAGTTCAATTAGATAGATTGAGTAAAAGTGTTATTTTAAGTTATTTCTGTTTCACCTTTTGTGTGTCAAATTATTTTAGAAAAAAGTTTTGAGTGGTACTCGAAAGTATCTCATGAATATATTTATGAAATATATAATCCATTATATTTTTTTTTTATTATGCTGAATCTTTTTTATGAGATACATTTTATTGTACCGCTCTATAATAATAAAATATATATAAACGGTATGATTGTGTGTAATGTTTTAGTTTAGCGTTAAACGACAGCGATATTTTGTAACAAATTTAGATCATATATGATTAAATGTAATAGTTAATGATTATGAAATATTTCTACACAGATAATCGATCGTGCCAACAAAATTTAAATTACCTGTATTTATTTATAATTAATTAAATATGTAATAGGACGATATACGTAATATATGTATGAACTTATATTTAATTTACGGGACGAATCTTATTTTATACTTTACAGATTTTGTGCAAATACCCGAGAGAAAAACGTAATTTCATAATAAATATAATACAAAATATTATAATCTTGTCTTTTATTATAATGCATGGATTATTATTATAGGATCACAATAAATTAAATCATCATTTGCTTTTAATTCACATTTATTAATATACAAGTAAATACATTATTAAGAAATTATCTTTGTATAATATATATATTAATTATATTTAATACACAATACACTTTAGAATTATAACATATAGTTCAAGATATACACACACTAACAGATATAACGGATATCGTTTTTAGGGTGAATATTTTCATTATAAAATAACCCAATTTCACTATCGCACTCATTCCAAAATAATCAACAAAATAAAACGGTACAAACTTATTCAACTTTTGATACAAAAATATCATTTCTAAAAACATTTCTTATATATTTTTGAGAGAAAAATTCAGAATTAACAAGGACATATTTTTTTATTTCACCAATCGTTTAAGGCACTATCGAGTCTAAAGAAATTATTGAGTTTTATTTTTTTGTGTTGTATACGAGTTTGATTTTAATTGCAAAACGGCTAAAGAACAAATCAATGAATAAAAAATAATAATATAAATATCATACAAACTAGTCCGCTCAATATTATGTAAAATGTTTATATATTATATATTTATCCAAAAAACACATTCAATCCAAAAATTGATATGTCCAAAACTGGGGATAATATACAATATTATAAAGGTATCAAATTAATTTTCAAAGCCCACCATGTACAATACACACATGTATTAAAATAATAACATAAAAAATATTTTGTAGAAAGCAATGCTTAGTAAAGAAGCTGATACATACCCTTGTTCTATATAGTAATTTAATTTTAGTAAATCATTCAATATTTTAGACCTCACATTTCATTTAATCATAATAACTAATACTAAAACTAATTTACGGTATATAAACAAATATAATCTATATATTTCATAATATAATACTACAAATTAATCTTCAGTCATTTATATGTATTTAATTCATTTTTAATGTACTGTTATATTTTTAAATATTTTACAATTAAATGTATATTTATTATATAAAAGAACTAAGAGTATTTATATAGAGACATTTAGAACATTGTTTTTTACTCATACAGAAGCAAAGCAGCTAATATATAAATTATAAATATTTTATTAGTTTATCAATAGAGAACATGTAGGAAAAAGTGAGAAAATTTGATTACATTGTACAACAAAGATCTTTATTGTTTTTGTGTTACAACATACAACAGTACAAATATGAAATGAAATAAAATACAATACTCTTTTATACTTTAAAAATTCTAAATTAATAATCAATAATAAAAATGCAATTAAAAATGTTTTTTTATTATCATCGATAAATCGAGACTTTTCAGAAGAAATGATAAATATAATTTAATAATAGTATATATTTTATATAATAGAATATTTAAATCTATGTTCAAATTGTTTATTTATAAGTAAAAGTGTTTTACTCACATATTTTCCAGGAATTTTCCCAAGTTCACGTCTCTATTATTCATCAATAATAATAATTTATAATTTAAAAAGCCACAAATAAAAACTATTTAATCAAGAGTTGGTCATAGATTTTTTGTTTATGTTTGCTCAAACTATAATATTACATTAGAACGTTGATATGAAAGTATTAATTATACATTAGGTTCTCTTCTTAATTTGTAGCTTGTATAAACTTCATTCGCAACATTTCCACCGTCTGCTGAGTCACAGGATCGGTCGGAGATTCAGAATCAGAGCTCATCTAAAACAGTTGTTAAATTGCAATAAATTTCATTACTTAAACTTTAAAAAGGCAAACCTGAAATATAGTACTGTTTCCTTCCATTGTGTTCTTGTTTTTATCTTTCCGCTTTGTGAACCAGTTGAAGCTCGTATCGATTCCATCTGTCGATACTGAATTTAAGATCTCATGTATAATATATGAATTTAGATTATAAACATATAACTTATTTATTTAGATCATAAAAATATATTAATATAAATAAAGCAAAGTTACCAATGGATGTAGGATAAATGGTGTTTCCGTTTGTGTCGTCTATCAGACTATTGTGCACTACAACTTCTTCCAAGATGTTATCATCTCTAGCAACTTCCTCGTCTTCTAAGCTCGAATAACTGTTTGTAGTGCCGTCTGAGTCCATCCTTGGACTCAGACTCTTGCTCGAATTATTGTCTATCTCTGGCAACTTGTCTAATCCGACTGAATTGTCCATCTCGACTGAATTATCCATTCCCGTTGACGAATCCATACCGTTCAAGTTCTCCTCTAAAGACTGCTCAAGCGATATCTGTTCCAGATCCTGAAATAAATTAAATGTATATAGTTTTATATTGTCGGGTTCTTCGATTGGACCACTCGGCAATTCAGCAGAATACATCGGCGACAAAACAATGCACTTTGTGAAAAAGATTTTAACCAAATTTACGCAGCAACGTGAGAATATTACGCTATTAAGTCATAAACATCGGCAGGTTTGATCTCTTTTGTCATACCGGCACGATGAAGGGATTGATTTTTTTATATGCCGTCCAGCACGATTCGGCCATAATTCAGAAAAATACAGGTGTCACTCGGAATGCATTACAATAGCGTTCCAAATCAATATGATTAAAAAAAGCAATGAATTATTGTACCCTGTACAAACGCATCGATTATAAATAGGTCAGTAATTGGTCGTTACAGCAAAAGTAGGAATCTCCCTCTAGATGGGCCATGTGTATAAATACTGATTAACAGAGCCCGACGATCCCTTTCACTTAAAACATCCACTTTCAAATTCAAGACATGAATAACTTTAAAAGCTCTTCAACTTTGAACCAATAAGTTCGTACGAACTTCGGCCAAGAGGAGCCGCTAATCATTTCAGACGGAGAATACGAATAAACAGCCGCTTCTCTCTTCACATCGACTGAGACGACTGGATTCTTCGGACGCAGACATCGAAAGAGATCTCAATTGTTGCACAATAATTATTAATGTCAAATACACACTGACACGAAGGCATGATTTATTTATAGAATAGTCAATACCTTATCACTTTCGCTATTTTCTTCGTCTTCATCCTCACTATCAGTTTCGCTATCTGAATGCGAGGAATGCGGCTCTGGATCATCATCGCTACTTGTATTAGGACCGTTGCTTAGTTCATCTTCAGATATAACTAATTTAAAAGCATATTTTAAAAATATTATATAAATAAATCTATGTATAATACATATGTTGTTTTAAAGCTATACCTTTAGATAATTTTTCGATGATCAAAGGATAAAATTCCTTGGCCGTTGCATTGTTAGGCTCATAATGTAAAACTTACGGAACAAAAATGATTAAAATTAATATAAAGAATACTATTGCTAGTTTACAAAAATTATACTCACTCAATTTACAATATTTTAGGGCTGTGGTGTAGTCTTTCAGCATTAGTGAAGATAAAAACTATAATAAATAATCAAATATATGTATTTATATATCATAGTTAATAAAAACATATTATAAATATTTATATACCTCTGAAAGAAATTCAGTAGGTGCCGAAACTGACTCATCAGCATCAGTGTACTCTGATAGATCTTCATTGCTACTACCGTGAGGCCGATGCCCTACACCCAAAAGGTTCGGCTTCACTTTATTTCCATTAGGTTCTACAGCCATCTTTGTTTTTTTCTATCTATACGACTTTTAGTTTTTCTTACATTGTCTTTTCACATCTCTATGACTCTCAAAATGGCTCGAATGATTCTTCTGAATGCTCTTTCTCAACGTCTCCGATAGTTCCAGCAAATTATTGGTATTCAATCCTCTGCTTTTAGACTTAAGCTTTTCGTTTTCGGGCGATTCGTCACTTTCGTAATGGACGTAATTGCTAACTGAGGGTATCCTGACGTTCAATGGTATCTTGATTGTCTTTTTAGGCAAAGGATCGTCTGAAAGTTCCGATTTTTTATCCTCCTTCAGCACGTCTGAATCGTTAATACATTTGGTAACGATCGGCGGTAGGACTACGCTAGAATCTTCGGCTTTCCCTTTGCCCTTTGTGGTCGTTACACGCTTATCGATATCTTTCCTTGCCTCGGAAATCTTTTTCAATTTGCTCTTCTCTCTCTTTCGCTTCAGAGGGTTGTTATCGAATTTTTTGTTGAGTGATCTGGGGCTCTGGAGCCTCCTCTTGACACAATTGGATTTCTTAACCTCTTTAGTTTCTTTGCTGCTAGAGCTCTCGGTGACCTTAAAATTCTTAATTTGCTCAGTCAGCGAGTCGATTATCTCCCTGGCCAGAAATGTCCTATAGCTGAAGTCTTGAGTGTGATGAAAGTTTAATGTCGATGGTTTGCTCTGCGGCAGTTCAGACAGGGCCAGTTTGATATTTGTGCTCGAATGGCTCAATTCAAATAACTTGCATGAACATTATCGCTCAATGTTCAACGAAGCACGAATAAAAATATCTTTAGCACGTAGCATCAAGATCCTGAAAATAGTATTTTTTAAATAATAAAGCAAATATAATTATATAACTAATCAAATTTTCCATAAATATATAAACACTTGAGGCTTGTCGATACCACCCATCGTTAAAATTAATTGATTTGTATCCTTTTAATTTTCCTTTGAGTATTGAAACAGATGCCATTAAAACAGTATTAATTATAATTTTCAGAAAGTGCACTAAATGATCGGTGCTAATTGCAAACGATGCAGTGCGAAACCCTGGATCATACATTCCATAGAATGACTGATAATAAATTTAATAAAATATGTATTAGATAATAATAAATAGTCTCTTTCCGCCCCGAATCATTGACATTGATCAGAAGATCGAAGACTGCAAGAGACCTTTGACTACCCCCAATTATCAAGGATATATAAGCCAGAATGATGTCGTACTGAATCACTACCTTCAGGCACTTTAGTCAGTATTAGACACAAAATCATTTCGCTCCCGACATGTTTTATACAAGAGATCAGCCCAGTGGCGTAGTGGCGTAGATGGGGTGGGCCGCCCCGGGCGGCACTTTTTTATGGGCGGCATATTCGCGATGGGATCGTCTAGTGTGGTTCTTAACCCTGAATGCACTAAAACCTATATAAACCAATTTATTATTTTGGAAAATGCTGATTTTATGACCCTTCAAAAAATGTATGGGGGGAGGCGGCAATTTTAAGGATCGCCCTGGGCGGCACATACCCTAGCTACGCCACTGGATCAGCCGAACTTGGAATAAGCTGAATTACGACGAATCAATCAAAACAACCGAAGAAAGCACTCGCTTTACTTCGACCGTCTGATCTGGTCCAGTTAAGGCAGTTATCTGAAACCTTAGAATTCAACCAGTTCTTCAATACGCCTTGAATACTATGGGAAGCAGTATACGTATATTCATTATTGTACTATAAATTAAAAAATATTTTCTTAATATCCGTCCGGTTTCATTTTAATTGTTGAAAGCTTATAAATTATTATAGAGATTTCTAGCAAAAGCTTAACATTGATACAAATTCATTACAAATTATTGTAAAATTAGACACAAGAAATATATACATTTCTACCGAAATACAACGGCTTCAAGATTACGACGAATCTAATGCGCGTGAGGTTAAAAAAATAGGTTAGCGTGTTAGGTAAAAATCTTTTTTTTCTTGTTGTTTTAATCTAACACTCGAACTTTGCACTATTCGCACCAAGTTTGCCATTTAATTTGGGAAAATCACGAGGGTGGAAATGCTGCGACGGCAAAGTTTGACGTTAGCATGCAATGTTTTGACTTGTGCCGTTAAATGTGGGACAAAATCGAATTATGTTGCTAAAACATGAGTTTCGAGTTTTGCTAACACATTCGCAATTGAGTTGAATTGTTTATGAAACGTGTAATCTAAATGAGGAATATAAAATCATTTTGAGATAATGAAGTTTATTGTAAGAAAGAATGTAATTACAGTAATATAAACGACGAGTCACATCATTTTTTTATAATTTGATTTAAAATTATATTTGCAGTACTATGACAAACAAACACACCGTTTCAGCCCGCCGACGATTGACGTCAGATATACAGGGCATCATTTGAAGAGGCCAGGGGGGAAGCATATGCCCCCCTTAAATTTGGCTAGAAATATTCATGTTATTTAATGAAATAATATGAATGTTAATGAAATCGAAATATTAAAAAGAGACCAGTATTAAATTAAAAATATACTCTTATTATCACCAATTCACCATTTTATAACACGTTTCTGGCTCTGATCGCCGGAAAACATAAGAAAACGTTAAATCAGGTCAAGGACGCTGAAGAAAATCCATTCCGGTATTTATGCGAAACGTTAATGTCACTTGACCTTAACCATAATGACCTTTTCCTTTACATCTGCGATCGATTTTGCATAAATTATCAAATCACAATATATTATATATAATACTTACGAGTGTGCTATTAATTAAGGCAAAACATGGAACGAACAGAAATATGTTATAATAACACGCGACGGGATATGCAGTTAATGGTTTACAATTACACGAAATACCCTTCAAGAATCGCCATAAGCTATTAATTTATTATTGCTGGTCGTTAATATAACACAGGGTGTATCAGACAAATATATATAATACATCATATTTACTTATGTGTTTCTCATTGTTCGTCCATTATTAAAACTAATAAAAATACAATATCTTGGATATTTCATATGAATCCTTTCTAACAACACTGAGTACTCTCGCTAGGATTCCTGAGTCATATCATAAACTTTAGGATAAGATATGAACATACTTTGGGAACTAAAGTATCGCATAGAATAGCGGTCGCCAACCGGCGGTACTCGGACCACTGATGGTCCCTGAGGGAATTGTGGTGAACCGCGGAGTAATTTGAATATACTTGAAATTTGTTTATTTAAATGTTTTACAATATTCTGAATTGACTTTCTTTTAATTTTCGCCTCATTGGATTGTGCGTTATTTAAAGACTGATCAATATCCAGTAAAAACGATGCAAACATCAAAGTAAAGTTGTCAGATCTCACACGGTCTCAAAACTGTTTAGTAAACTAAAAAACTATCGCATAGGTCATAAAAGTCCGGTAAAAAAAACAGGCTAATCATTACTGGCAATGGTGACAATAATATGGCGAGCACTAAATCCCCCTTGCGGAAAAACAAGTATATTTCATATTTACAATGTTAATTTAATGAAAAAATCATGGTTGTGGTCCAAAGAATTCATCATTTTGAGTTTAGTGGTCCGTGAAATCGGAAAGGTTAGTGTCCGCTGGTATAGAACATGAATCGCTAATATATTTTTAAAGTGACACGCGCTTCGCATATCGAAGCCGAGCATATTCGATGCTGTATCGCAAATAAATATACAAAATACGCATACTAGACCTTTATTCGATAATAGAACATGATCAGCGGTCACTGCGCTACTCAAAAACGAGTTAAGTACTCGTAGGAGCGATGAATATCATAGTCACATATTAACAAATATAAAAGCTAACAATGAGATTCAAGAAAGCAAAGTTACTTATTTCCGAAGAAGTTCAATATAAACACTATAAGATGCTTTTTAAGTCTGTATAGGTTGCATGGTCATGGTTTTAGAATCATCTGCTTTTGTCATAGCATTCAAGAATGATTAGAGGTAAGTGACATTGAATTAAAGCGGATGAAAACCATGCTGCTGGTCCATTAAAGATAGTGATTGAATATATATTTTTAAAGAATTATATAAAACAATTTAGCAGGTGTCGAAGGTAAGGCGATGCATGATTTGTCACCATTTTTTGAGGATTGAGCTAACGTTCAGAGATCTCCACGAATCGGGAAACAAAGTTTAAAGTAATTAAAAAATACTTTTAAAAATACAGTTTCCGAAATTAATAAAAAAACACATCAATTTAAGGTTATTTTCTGATTCATGGTATCTGGGCTTCAGTTTTCTTGTTATCTGAATTTGATACGGGTGTAGGTGCAAGTTTAGATGCAAAATACGCCATAGGGAGCCATTAAAGAGCCCCAAAGCTATGAACGCCGACTTTAAATTTTTTCACTACGTTTCGAATTGTTTGCTCAAAACGATAAAATTGCCCATAATTTTTCCATAAATTTTGAAACACAGTTCATACGAAATTGTTATTTTTGTAGAACAATTGAACAATGATAACGCGTTAAGCAGTGGTTAAGCGATCCATTTTGTAAATGTGTTGTTGAAAACTAACATTTAACACTAAAACACGCGTGATTCTTGACAGTTGTCTGATTTACAGTGTTGTCAACATAAAAAACTCGAGTTGGATCAGCCTGTATAATTATAAAATACATCACAACCAAAAAGTACGTTTTTCATCATCCCTTGCCTCCTACTGCTTCTCCTATTTTCGACAATAAATAAAAATAATTAAAACTAAAGCAACTTTCGTGCTATGAGAAAAGTTTGACGGCGAATATACGCTATTACCCCAAATTCTCGTCACGTCTCTATTCCAATACTTGCGTTTCGCTCAAAATACAATATTTATGTTATGCATTTTTACGAAATGAAAACAAAGATCTAAAATAAAAACGCGCATTTAATATTTGATTATAGAGCAAGTTTTTATATATTAATTCGTTCTCGGCGCTCCTCCGCGAGTATGGTCGTAAAGTATGAAAATTACGACGGAAAAGCCGCTAAACGCTGGAATATTCAAATTAAATTTCTAGTCTCGCCACCTTAGCGCTCCCTTTTCGACTTTAATTTACGATTGCGGCTCACCGGGACGGATGTTAACGCATTTGGGCCAACGCTCTTTAAAAAGTAAACCGTCATTAGCGAGACGTCAAATTAAGTGTTAATAATTAAAAAGGGTGTATTTTATTAAATCGCATTTTTTGTCGCTAATGTACACACAGAAGTAAATTAGGGTTGCCATGCTACAATTAATAATAATAAAATGAATTGGATTGCCATTCTTCAATTTTGTTAAAATTAAATAAATTAAAAAAACTGTATCGGTAAACATCAACTTATTTAACATTAAATATCTATTATATTTATATATATTTTTAGTCACGCTGTAAATATTTTGTGCTAGAACTTTTCGCATTTCCCAGCTACTTTTCTTTCATTCGTTCTTTGTTTTCATTCATTTTACAAAAAAAGTACCCAACTGTGCGTGCGTAGTAATTTATAGCTGGGAGTGTTCGCAGAGTGTTTATTGCCTGATTACAATTATTTTCAATACTCGTATCGAGTTTTATCACAAGTAAATTATATATTATCATTCATGAACTTAAAACAAAAATAAAGTTTGTCAAACTATTTGTTTTTACTTCCCACGCAATTTACTGTCAAAAGTTCTAAAAATAATTGCCTGATATTTCCGGCTACGTTAATACTTTATTCATTCAAATTGTCTTTTGTTGGTTAAAAATAGACTTGCGGTATATTTACATTGTCGTACAGTTTGATTGTCTACAATACGATACTTGAAAAAACTAAAATAATAAACTGTCAACGAAACTAGTTCAAATTATAATTACTTCAGTTAAAAGTGTGTTTTTTAATATTTCACTGCAAACTTGAAATTGGTCGAAAAAGCACGCTTTGCGGGCAATTGCCTTGCGACATTGCTCCATTATACGCGCCTTGGGACGAAAATGGGAGTATTTTCGAGTGGCAAAAGGGCGTCAAAATTTGCCGGCGACCTTTTATATTGTATAAAATTTTAAATGGCAAAGGAACACACCGGCGCAAACTCAAACATACATGTACAAACATTTAGAATTACACAAATGGTGTTTATAGAATACGCACATAGGTTTGATATTTTCCCTTTTAATTAAACCACATATTGTTCACTAAAGAGTAATATAATAAAATCTATATTATTATATATATATATATATATATATATATATATATATATATATATATATATATATATATATATATATATATATATATATATATATATAAGTTTTAAATGAAGGTCCCTCGCTCTTAGATTAAAAAATGGAAATGAACGCTGCATAGTTATTTTTAAGCAGTAAAAATTGGACTGCTGTCTCTTTTATTTCTTTAGATTTTAAAATTAACATAATGTTAAGAATAGGCGAATCTCGCTTGTTGTGTGGGGCATTATTATTTAGCGTTCCGTACCATACGGTATGTCAAGACACAGATAATATCGATTAATGTTAATAAGTTTGTCGATAATCCTGGAAGCTAAAGAGAGCAAGAGTTTAATTAAAATATCTATTGAGATATTTTAATTCAAAAGCAGTCACTTAGTTGTATCGAAGGCTTCATAGGTTCACATCAACAGAATTCATCAACAACACGCAAAAAACAACATCAATTTTGTGGCATCAATGAGTATATTAGAAACTCGAGAATTTATAACAATAATATAATTTTCGCTACTTTAAAAAAACGCGCAGGACAAAACCGCGCCGTAAAAAGAGCGCACCGACAAAATTGTGCAAAAAAATTCAAATCCCTAATATATTTAAAAAAAAAATATTTCAGCGTTAAATAAAATAATCACAATCAAAATTTGTCTTTAATATCTCTATCTAACTATTAAAATGTGGTAATAATACAATTATTTAAAAAATTGCTTTTAATATTATTATGTGAATAATGGCCATCATGACGCTTTGGATCATGATGGCCATTATAAAATTAAATTTGTATTAATAAAAAATATTGTCTATTATAAAGAGTTGTGCTAAGTTAGGTTATGCTTACATTTTATACTCAAATTTATAAATTTAGGTTCACGTGTACTTACATTTATATAAATTCATAAAAACTATACTTATATAAATACAAACATATTATCTTTTAGAGAAAATGTACTCATATAAAAAAATAAGGCTAAGTTAGGCTACGGCATATTGTACCCTAACCTAGCCTAACTCAAAATATTTTTATTAATAAATATAAAGAATTATTTTAAATTAAGGTACACACAGAGTTAATTTTATAAATTGAAATACACACAAAGGCGATCAAATGGTAATACAGCGGGTGCAAGACACCCAAGCTCCAGATTATGCAAGGCGTCAAAAAAAAATTTGAAGAAGAGAAATTTTTCAAAATGAATGAACTACAATTTAGATAATATGAATTGTGTATTACAACTCCTGTATTGTTTATTAAAAACTGTATAATAATATATTTAGTACTGAAAGGAATCTATGCGCTATATAATTTAGTGATTTATATACTTAATCTCAACCCCCACGCTTATCATAAAAAATACCATTAGTTTATTTTATGTATATAAATAATTATCTTAAATATAAATTATAATTATGTTTATAATTAGTTTAATTTAATAATCGTTGCTGTGTATACAAAATTGTATTTTCACATTTTCCGAAAAGAAAATAGAAAGATATAATTTTCTACGCTGGGTGAAAATTTGGAATATTTAACTAATATAGTACCTTAAAGAAAATACCGAGACTTAATTAACCTCGCTTCGCGTAAGCTTGCGATGTGTAACTTAATACACTGTTGTTTTCTTATATAAATGTCAAATGTCAATTGGTCGCGTAGATTTATATTGGAGCATCAATTTTCTTAAAAAGAGGGGTCAAAGGGACATATGACAGCGCACAACATTTATTGTATATTTATTCATTTAAAGCCCAACTCCTTCTTCGCTACAATGACTTCTTCAGCCTCGCCTCCTGTTTGAGCAACCAAGATACCCTCAAGTTTCGACAAATTTTAGAAGAACCTACTGACAATGGTTCTCAATCGAATATTCGAATTTTTCTACTATATGAATATTCGAATAATTGATCGAATATTCGTGAAATATTAGTTTATACTATTTCGAATGTAATTTGAGAAACTTCTGTAACATGTAGTCATTTTTTTTCTCAAAATCCTTCACGCGCCTTTATTTTGTTTCTAACTACGAGACAATGAGAGATTTCTCTCATCAAAAAATTGATTTTATGCCTTTGAAAAACATTTGTGAATAGAACGTCTATCGGTGGTATCTACTATGACCAAAATTCACAGAATTCGTTTGTTGAACGAAACAAAATATTGGATAGGCTTACTCTGTATTATCGTTTAACGCTTATCTCAAAATTTGTTTGTGAAGTTGTTGTTGCAAGACGCAAAGATTTTATTTTAATCAATTCAGTTATTCAACTTATATGCAAATCCGCGCAAAACAAAATCCGATACGGATCCGATCTTTATGTATATAAAATTTGTTCCAAACATTATTAGCTCTCGTATATACAATAAATAAACGATTTATTAATGATTTTCATTACACATATAAAAATATAAATTTCAGTAAAATATTACACATTTATTATACTATTTAAAAAATAATTAAAATATGATTTAATATATAATTTAAGGATCTACATATAGAAATTTTTATTTTTAAAAGGCAACGCTTCGCCCCATCTGATCCGTCGATATTAGTTGCTCTTGGTTTTTGGCAGTCTTCATGACATACCATGCCAAATTACGGCAGTAAAAGCCAACATCCATATGTACATTTATACAGTTAGGGGTACGATTTACGTACCTTCAAAGGGGATTTGTTCGATACGACACTGAAAAAAGCGCAGACTGTGTACATTTTTTGCTGTTTCACTATACATACACATTTGCATACTTAAACTTTTTAAATGGAGATAAAAATCAACGTCAAGCAGCAGCAGAAACGGATCGTAAAGCATTAATTTTATTAACGCAAACCTTACGGATAAATAAAAATAATAAATTATTCTCACACGCACAAATTAAATAATTCTCGCTTTATATACAAAAATGAGAAACCTTTGCTACATTATACATACATATATATTTTTAATTAGATCTGTCTCAAAAGAGACAAATGATGAAGATGGAAGAGTTCAATCTATAGTAATACGGTTTTAATAATTAAGGTTTAACGTTCTTTCGACGCAAAAGAAAATAAGATTCGATTTTCAATAAGAGCGTTCATTGCTAATAATAGTAAATAAATATCTACCTGTGCTGTTTTATTGAAAAACAATTTATATATGTATCATGCAATATACGGGCTTTACGTATATTGCATGATACATATATATTACATGAAACGAATATAAATTCAAGTAGACGTCGTAAATACGTATTTTGAGAAGGCCTTTGACAGGAATTGTCATGGGTTACTATTTAAAAAATTGTCGGACCTCGGTTGCTTGGATGATTTAACTCGGTTATTCTCGAGTTATGTGAGACAGAAATTGATGTTCTCTCTACATAAAAAAACCTTTGCATTAGTCTTTCAAAATTCTCAGCTTTATTATGAGGAACGCATTTCACTGGCATTACACATTGATATGTTTAATGTCAGCTACGAGGAGCTGGTCCAGTTCGTATCATTTAATTTTTTTCTTACTAGATATGTATTATTTTTTATCTTACTGTATTCTAATTTTTTGTCTATTGTATATTTAGCCATCGTGGCGCATTGGGGTAACTAGTTAGATTATCATAGTATTAATTTAATTTAAATAAATAAAAATAACGATTGTATTGAATCTATATTTTACTCTAAAAAGTAAATTGTTTTTTACACGACCTTTCGTTAAGAGTTTTCGAAATTTACTTATGTACTTTACTGTGATATACAATAATCGTTTTTATTATGTATTTGCTACGTTATATGTATATCTTTAAAACTTATAAGACATCTTAGAACTTTCAGTCTCCTCTTGAGACCACATCTGTTCAACTCTGTTAGGTTTACTGTGGCTTTGTTCATAAATAAAATTTTCATTTAAGTAATACAAACAACAAGGTGTACTAAATTATATTATTTACATTTGTGCATTTTTTCTAGCTAAATTTATTTTTATATATACGTGAATATTGCAAATGTAATACAAATTGCCTCATAACACGAATAGTAAAATTACAATCTCCATGAATAGGATACGACGAGCAATTTTTATTATTTATGATATTTTTTCTCTGTTCCTATTTCCGTTCTTAGAAAAAAATTAATGTTACATATATATTGAAAAGCAACAAGTAGCCACCGTTCGTTCAGTTATGTTCAAATTGCTTTTATATACATGTATATAAAAAATATACAATATTTTTACACGACGAGAGTGAAATGCCGTCACAAAGGGTCCTCGAACACATAAAAGTTACAATTCAGACGTTATCTAGCGAACCGAAACTTTGAGGAGCTTTCCAAAAGTTCGTAATAATATTTAGGTATACAGAATGACATTTGTTACGTAAGACGCGAAATTAATATTAATTCAGATGCTTCAATCGCGTGCAAGTTTACTTTTCCGAAAGGGTTCCAAGAACTATTTTGAGTTTAAAGTTTAACTGTTTGCGGTTTAAGAATTTAAATATAGTAAATGAACAAGTATGGAAGAAAAAAGTATCCGATTCCAGAAAGTTGATTCGATTAGCGTGAGCAGTTTAGATGCGCAGGTGGAGACAAAATGGAAAAATAATTGTGGCGGAAATTTCACTGCAACACGAAAACGTTTGTGTAGAAACTAGTTAAAACAAAATTTTTAATGCGCATTGTTAGAGAAATTCTATACAAATTATTACCCCAAAACATGTAAGAAAATATTAGTATTTTTAATAATTACACTATACAAATAAGTAAGACTGCAGCTGTAACATTAGTTTTTACTCACAAGGTTTCGTTTTTAAATTAATAATTTAGTAATTAAAGTTTTGCTTGAGCTATTACAGTTCACAAGCAGTAATAATCGTAAATAAATAGTATATTGACCACAATGGTAACTTTTAAGCAGTTTCAGAAAAAAATTCGGTGTAGAGAGTTATTCATGGGGTGTTCACTTTTTTAATCAATGCTTGCCCATTGCTATTTTATGGAACACATATTTTATATACAGCTCATTTAAATTGTCCTCTTATAAATCAATGCACAATTTTGTAAATAATATCGAGACCCTAATACGTTATAGATAGTGAAACGCGTTCCTCATAACAAAGCCGAGCTTGTTAAAAGATTTTTCGCAGACGTCGTTTACGTGTAGAGAGAATCTCTACTTGCTCTCAAAAGTGATTCCGAGATATTTTGTGAAAGTTTCTCTAGCCAAAACGTTCCCACCGGGATCTTAGGAATAATCTGATGCAGAATGAGACCAAGAAAATAACACAATATGGTACTTTTTTACACTAAAGGGCAGACAGTTGACGGAAACCCATCTCCATAGATAATCTGTAGAGAGGGAGAGAGTTTTTAACTGATTGAATGCATCTAAACAATTTTAAATTAGGGGTATTGTCCAACAAACTATTTATCAATCAGTTCTTCAAGCATTTAACCACTAACTCAAACTAAAAAACTAGCTTGATTTCTAGGTCGCATCTGCGCTTTGTTCTAAGAAGGCAAAGCAAATGTGCCAACTTTTCCTTCAATATTTGGTAAATACTTTCACTAGGAACCGCATTTTATGCTATAGCTACAGTGGTCCTACAGTTATGCTATAGCTACAGTGGTCTTATTAAGTATTACTAACAGAGGCGTCATTTGGGGTGAGGGGTATTTGAATTTTAACAGAAAAAGGTATGTAATTTAAAAAAATATTGTAAAACTTAAAAAAATCTAAAAAAAAACTCTCGAATCTATCCCAAAAATATTTTTTTTAATATGTAATTTCAGGGAAATCATATCATATTCTAAACAGGGACTCCCTTACATTTGGCCAGAAAAAATCATGTAATTTATTAAGCAATTTAAAAAACAGATTGCCTGATGCCTGATTTTCTAGCCTAGTTTCATCGCGATTGAGACTTACTATTCGATATTTCGACAGTGATGGACCTGCCATGATCATGCATTCGAGTAATATGTAGCATAAGATATTCATATCAAAGGAAATTTCAACTTAAATACAACTGTTAAATAGTGGAAGCTAAAAGTTTATTTCATTGATTTCATAATAATTAGACGTGGACTGTGTATCGACACTTAAATTATGATTTTCAGAGTGACTGGCCAACTTTTGCTCCCACCGCCTCCTGAATAAAGCTGAAATTGCGTCCCTGCAGATATATATGTTTTCGACCATCATGGCGCATTGGGGTAACCTGTTAGGCCACGATGGTCTTAATTTATTCTAAAAATAAATAAATATAGTATATTTAAAAATATATTATTTTATTCTATATGCCCGATTTTCTAGCCAAGTTTCATCGCGATTGAGACTTACTATTCGATATTTCGACAGTGACGGACCTGCCATTATCACGCATTCTAGTATATATATATAGCATAATTTATTTGTATCATCGGAAAGAATAACTTATTTGCTTGAAAAATACATCTGTTAAACAGTAGAGGTTAAAATTTTATTTTATTGCTTTCATAATAATTGCACGTCGACTGTACATCGACACTTAACTTTTGAAAAAACTACACCTGACTGGCCAACTTTTACCCCCCTGAAAAACGCTGAAATTACGTCCCTAATTACTGGATTCTGTAATAAATATTGCTTTTGATCCTTAGCAAGTTATTAGTGAGACAGATAAGCAGAGATACAAACTTTGAGAATAAAGTGTATTATAGATAGTCCAAGTTCTAAGTGATTATATATATATATACACATATGTATTTATACTGTATTTGCTGTATCCTACGGCGGCTTTACGCTTTACTAACTGTCGTCTAACTAATTAATTTCTCGATTTGTTCAATAAGCCAAAAATGGAATTAAACGTTTGTATCGAATGGGCACGTCGGAACGTTTCCTGTGTTAAATGTAGCGGAAATGCGTATTAGCCCAGCGGCTCCCTGTTCTCTCTGTGTGTGTGTGTATGGTGGGTGTATTTATTCCTGAATGAAAACGTTGATATTGAAATTCATTTCGGCGGAAAGCACCAAAGGGGAGTAATTTCCTCTCGTGAGGCCCGAGGCGTGCATCTACGTGCAAATTTTCCGATCTACATGTACCTATCGCTGCTACCTTTCTCCGCGAACAAAATGAAACGGAAAATTTAGTTTTCAAGCGGAAAACGTTGACACTCTATGGCGATAGGTATTATGTACTACGACTGCATATATGTACATACAAATAAAAAATGCATTGTATTAATTTACTTGGTATATAACATGCATATTCGTGCAATATACAACAATCATCTAGGCTTGCCAACAGTTGTCTAGCACCAAGCGCTTAAATTATTTATTTAGTTGGCTTTAATCGTTCACTAGATATACTTCTGCAAAGTTTTAATAATTTTGGAGTCATGGGAGCAAGAGCTAAAGGGAGTTTAAGAATGGCAGTTCGACTATGTGCCAGAGTAGTTAGAGTTTGAAAAATAATTTCTTTTAATATTCTTGATATCCAGTCCTAAACTCACTAAAAATGCTTTGAATATGCTTAATGCGGATCAACTCAACTTAAGCATATAATAACACTGCAACTATGGTCGAAATTCATGTGGAGTTCAACGAAGATTAAGAAAATTAATTCAAAAGCTTTGTTACTTCAATGTTCAAAACATTCGCTTAATCTATGCGAAGTTTATTCGTTCCTAAAGGGGTTACATTCATTACTTTCAGCAGCGGAACACTCATGAAATATGCTAATGAAAAAGTAGATCTGTAAAAATCCCTGTAAAGACAATATGGGGCACTATAAAAATAGTAAAGGAAAATTATAAGATTAATACTTAAACTTCAGTTTCCGAACTTTTAAAAAAAAAACACAAATTTAATAATATTTTCTGATTATTTTGGTTAATTTACCATTTGAAATATTTCATTAATTATGAAAAATAATATCAATAAAATATCCGCCTCTGGATACTTTGCAGCATCCGATCCTTTTGATGTCTTTTTCATACATTTAGTATTTCACCTTTAACTTAGCGGATGTTGGTTTTTAGGCTCTGAATTTGTCTGCGTCAACACGATTATTAGCGTAGCCCTACAAAAAATACAACGGCGTAAAATCGCATGATCTTGGCGGCCAGTTGGCGTCACCAAAACGTAAAGTAATACAACCTAGGAACTTTTCATACAAAGCATCCATCTATGCACCCGATGTGTAAAAAGTTGCGCCATCTTGTTAGAACCACATGTATTCCACATCAATATTTTAGATTTCGTGCTAAAAATAATCGATTATCATGCGCATATAGCGCTCATCATTGACTCCGACAGTTCAAAAAGTAAAGCCCAATGACGCCGCCTGACCACAATGCGCACCAAACAGTCACTTTTTTTGCATGTAATGGTCTCTCGTGAATCACGTTAAGACGTTCCTCTCTTCAATGTTGCTTATTAACATACCCAGAGAGGGGAAAATGAGTCTCATCAGAAAAAAAAATCTTTTAAAAATCAGCATCAACTTCCTACTGATCTAACACCCAATCTGCGTCATTTATTTGCCACCCATGGTCTCTTGGCTTATCAGAATTTAATACGTATGTGCAAGTTCAGATGCAAAATGGACCAAAGAGGGCAATAAAAGAAGCGCAAAAGCCATGAACGACAATTCTGGGTCTTCGACCACACTTTTTCAGCAACAATATTCTCGGCCGAACGGGTACCACGATGCTACACAGGCCTGACTTTTTAAATTTTTTCACTAAGTTGCGAATCTTTCTGTAAATTTCGGTTCACAGTTCGCACAGAATTGTTATTTCTGTAAAACAATTTAAACAATTTAAACAAAGTTATAAATTAACATTTGACACTTTGAACACGCGTAATTATTGACAGCTGTCTGATTTACAGTGCTGCCAACATAGGAAACTTGAATCGTATCATCCTGTAATATACAAGGAGGAAACCAAGACTTCTAAGAAGCTTCTTTTTCATTTTATTTTTAAATTATGCCGGTAGCATTATTAATGCGCACTAGGTGATTATACAGTGCCTTCGAACCTCCTAAATTATTGCACATATCGCAAAAAAAATCAAAACATCTTAGAGGCATGCGTTTCTATATGCTCATATAATCTGAGGTCATTGTTAAATAGAACGCCCAATAAATTAAAAGCGTTTAAAGAGTTTTTATAGCTTTCAATTGTGCGATTTTAGGTGTTCTAAAAGAGCAATGCATAATGGTTATTGCTAAGCCAAACTACTGCCATTATGTAGTCATTGCTGAAACCCTCGCTAAATTCACATTTAACATCATATTCCAAGCATTCAAAATATGTATTAACACTATACAGGCCGAGTGGTTACACGGTTAAACTCTACGTGATGACGGCAATTTGTTTTAAGTATTAATAAAAAATATTTGTTTCGTTAAAAAGTTGAGTATTCCTCTTTTCAAATAAAAAATAAATGATCAATGGGTTATTCTATATTGCTTGTAATTGTTAGCGGAAACATAGCACAGATGCTGTGTCATCGGCCTGTATAGTGTTAATAACGAACAAAGTCTTGACCTTATTTCATCAGAAATTTGCGTATCAAGGACATTCCTTTATACAAAAGAATAACTTGAACATGGAAGCATACTTTTCGGTTAAAAATTTCGTTGGTTTAGGTAACAAAAAATACCCTAGAATAGGCAGATATATAGACGAATTTGCAAATGTTAAGGTTCATTGTGAAACATGACATTTTGAGTCACTGCCAAACCTCTCTTTGTGCTTGTGATTTTTTTACTATTTATGTATCAGTCGCGGCTTTCGAAATAAAGTTCTCGAAGCTAGAATTGATCAAGTACAATTTGAGGTCAACGTTCGGTAAGAGCGAACAAGCCGGACTTTTCGCCGAATAGAGAAACATTCCAAAAACCTTTTAACGGTGTAATTAAATAGTTTAAAAGATACATTTTGTAGTTTGATTTAATATTAATTATTTATAATAGGGGGGGTCGTCGTATAGCGTTTCGCCCGGACCTTTCTCAATCCATATATAAACGATTAATAATATATAGGGAGCTTATCGAGCGTAGTCCGTAAGGTCTGAAATGGATCTAATGGCCACGGGTTCGGGTGTCCGCAGCAGACTCAAATTTTTATTTTTAAAAAATGCAATTAATAAAATCTGTCCCTAGTTGAAAAGTAACATCTTTTAATTGTAAATTATAATAATACATAACAGCTAATAATTAATTATATACATACTTGTAAGTATTCTTTGTGTCTGATTGACATACTCAGTTGCTACTAATTTATCCTGTTGTAACGCATTAGGCTTACGCCTGTCAGCTTACAGCAGAAGATTAAAAAAAACTACAAATTTTGCAGGTTGATTTTAATAAGTTGTTGAATCCATATTATATAAAAAAATAACCAGCACGATAAACGAGTGGTATAAGTCTCTGACTATTAACCTGAAAGACCTGGGTTCAAATCGCATATGGACTTTAGTGAATTTTTCATTTCTATCGTGTCTGAGAGATCGAAATCAGTGATTATTATATAATTACGATTGTAATCGATCACCACAGATTAATTTACCTAGATTTTCTCGATCAGCTCATAGAGAATATATACGAATTGCAAATAATAAAACGAGCTTAACGACAATGTTTACAATAGAGAGAAACACTCAATAAACAAAATATTGCTGCTAATAATCTAATTGTAGGGCATCTAATGAGTATTATGAATAAAACAATATTTCATAGTTAAACGGTTTGACAATGTATGGTGGCGCATTGTCGTGCAAGAGAATTAAACCATTATGGTTGAGCAATGCGTGTACTAGACATCTCACTGTATTTTATAGTTCGAAATTTTAGGGTTCGAAAATTTTTGGTAAATTATATCAAAAGAAGACCACCAAACAGTAACCTTAATTTATTTTTTTATGTAATTTCGGTTACATGAAATGCTTAGCCATTGTGAAGACCGCTTTCTATTGTCTCAAAAAACGCATTTTACAATACGATCAATAAAGTTTATGTTGCGTGATAAAACGCAGAACAAACTTCGTAACTGTGATTTTTCAGCTTTTCGTTATATTCGTGCGGCACCCATTTGTCAAGCAATTTTGTGTTTTTAGCTATTACGAACTTTTTTTGTGGTAGCTTTTGAATTCTTGTGAGTGACTGATTTAATTAACGCATTAATTAATATCATTGCTCCTTACACTCCTTGAATTTAATTTTAATTTAAATAGTTATAAAATAAATCCATTGACTAATTTATTTTGTATATATAATTTAATAGCGCAAAAACAGGCTAAAAATATTGAATCTATTTTGAGCATTGCTTGTTATTAGGTTGTCGAATATAAAATATATTAATTTGTAAGTATCATATACTATTGTAGTTAAATTTCCTAAAAAAGTAGTATTAGTTGTTACTATATCAAACCATAAAACATCAATCAAATAAATTGTATTTCATTCATGCAAAAATAATTGGGAAGTTCTTATTAAAATTTTTACCGATGAAATAAATTTATTATTTTACGTGCTATAGTCAAATATTTTAAAAATTTTCGCCCCCAAAATTATCACTAAAAGGTGAGAGTTATTAGCGTAGCAAATGGTTCCCTGGAGTACGCGTGTCGTCACCTCCCCTTTTTTAATGCCCTTCATTTATATTTAAAGGTAAAGGTTTTCTTTACGATCGATAATATATTTATAGCTTAAAAATTCCATAAATTCCAAGTTTTCAAATATAAGTTTTTGCTTAAATAAACTATTCAAACACAAAACTAAGGTTGTCAACTTTTGATACTAAAGAACTGAATCTTTACGGAAAATAAAAAATCGTAACCTGAGTTCTTAAAAAAAATATTCAATTTTTTTGTGTATCTATCAGTTTATTTGTCGCGGATGTTAAAAAAACGACTAGCATGGAATTGCGACATTTCATAATTGCTAAATCAAGCAATGCCAAAAGTCAATATAAAATAAATATTGTTCATAAACTATATAGCAGTCGTCAAGAAATGTTACAAAAGCACAAAGCTTTGAAAAAACAATGGTATGAAAATATAAGCTTTTTTCATCTATAATTGAAATAAGCATCACACGCCTCTTCACCATGACGATGCACCAGCTCACACCGCAGCATGCGTGAAGGATTTTTGCATCTAACTTTAGCCCTATCCTATATAATTTCAACTAGTTTATTCTAAAAATATTATTTTGTACAATGTACGGTATACAAAATTGAATTGTTGCGTTGCGCGATTCCCAGTCATCTGCAAATCCAATTTCTGCTTTGTTTTTCTACAGACAAATCAATTACGCGAGAACTAATTTGGCAATTTATGAAATTGGTTCGTTTATCCGATCGGTGTACAATGTCGTTTGCCTGAGCTCATTATCCGTGGCCGGAAAGCGTAACGGCGATTCTCAATCATGCAAGGAAATTGGGGTAAAAATATGTATATGCATCATGCGAAGTGTGAGCATAAAATATTTTAGTGGAAAATCTGCTACAAGGGCATCGAAAGACATTCCGTTAAATAAGGCTCTTGTAGCAGATATTAAATTGGGACATTACTTCACTTGGAAACGATTTATCTACCGTGAAGAATAAATATTTTAAATTTGAGAATATACGCCACATCGTGTCTGTCGCTCGCTGTACATATTTATTTTTATGGCACAATATTTCAGTCACTAACAATTCGAAATAACCGATAAAAAACCATATGTTACAGTGAACGTGTATTTTTCAGTAAAGCTATATTTTAATCAGTATAAATAATTTTTTACTAACAAGGCCAGTTAAAATGTATCAAGCTATTGATTTACAATTTCACTGGTCAGTGTCAGTGAAACTGTATTTAATCATTGTGCGGTTGAACATAGCCTTAACAGCTGATGTGTCGTCCAACAACTATATTCTGCTCTAAATTGTCATTGAAACGCAATTTTACAATTGCGAAAAGACCATCTGTTCAAACCCAACCTAATCTAAACGGATTAAATAAACCCAACTTGACCTAATGAAAGTTTTAAAACTAAATATAGTTTCGCGTTTCGTAACTGTGACAATGATTTACAACGACAGTTTAGAGTAGAGCATCATAATAAATTACATTAGCACGTATCATTTTAATTCAATTTTCGCTAGTAAAAATATGTATCGACTGGTGAAAACATATTCCAAATGTACGCTAGTAAAAATTTAATTTCATTCGTAAAACACATTCATTGTACCTAATATATACAAGACATAAGTAAAATAATTAAAATAGCTTTCTGAACTAACTATTAACTTTTAACAACTTTGAGCTAACACTTTTAGAATTGAGTTTTCTTCCATTTACAGCATTTACATAATTTGGGGGGGAAGAGGCAGGTAGGGGTATTTGCCTCTCCACTTGAATTTGGCCAGAAAAATGCATGTTATTTAATTATATACTAAGATTCTTAATAAAATCGAAATATAAAAGGCAAATTATATCCCCCCCCCCTATATAAAAAGCTGAAATGACTTTGCTGATTCTCAGTTTATCTTTCAAAGAAAATCTAAAAAAATCTTGAATATCTATCCCGAAAATATTTTTTCTAATATAAGATTTCAGCGAAATCATACCGGAATACATTTTCACTGGAAGATATATATTTTTTTAAATTATTTGATTTATTTTTTTCCATTCGTAGTAATATATACATTTACATTCATATCATTATATATTTACATGCGATGTAAAAATATTATAGTTAACGTGTATTTTTCAGTAAAGATATATTTGCACTTAAGAAGTCCAAATACATATTCACCAGTAGATATATAATGTAACTAGAGAAAACATACTTTAACTGATATGTGCTAGTGAAATTATATGCTGCTCTAAAATATCTATGATACTCAAATTGACAGTTGCGAAACGTCTATTTGCTGGTCAAACCCAAACCTAACCTACCCAAATTAATGAAAATTCTACTAATTATAGTCCAAAATACAAACTAAGCCAATTCATCTCTCATATTGTTCCATAGCTTGTCTGGATATTATACTATGTTTTAAAAATATGCTAGCTATTCTTACCGATATTACTACTGACTTCTGATATGTTAGTATTGGTTTCAGTGTATTTAAACCGAATTTTGGTCAATAGGAGGGCACTAAAACAATTATCACCTCTCAGAAGTCAAAAATTCATGTCAAAAGCAATTAAATCGTTTCGGTGCCGTCGCAGTGGGAACGCTCGGTAACGAGCGTTCCCACTGCGACGATTTTACTAAAATAACTTTAAAAAGATATACATTATTTATTAATATAGATAATTTAATATTTAACTATTTTGACTGTTTCTAGTCTAAAAAAAATATAACACTTTAACAACAGGTCAAATAGTCCTGATCCGTTAAGTTTGTTGATAGTAATCTATGGGACAGGTATCCACTACCTTAATACCTCTGATGTTTAACGACAACTATTGTAGTATCTACCCACAAAAAATATTATTTTGTAAATTTTTGCTTTTTTTGACATTAGTCTCCCCCTCCCTGAATTTGGCCAGAATTTAATGAAATACTAATAATAATCTTAATGAAATAGAAATATTAAAAAAAAACGACTACTGACTGGCAAAATTTCTCCCTCCCCACCTTCTGGAAAAAGTTGAATTGACTGTTGATAATATTGATATTTTTAAGCAAGTGCTGTATTAATATAAAATTAAATAATATGTTTTTACCAACTCGTTATTCGGTCGTGGCGAATTAATTACTGAGAATCTGAAACGTGAAATTAAATAGGCAAGCCGTTAAATTACCATTTTGGAGAATGCACGGTAACTTTAGATATTCACAAAGTTTTAATAAGTTCAACTTTTTCCTGAATTTTAAATGCGAACACGGCAGGTGAGCTAACGCGGCTATTGTATGCCAAACAAATTAGTATAAATTCGTGTACTTGTAAAGCATTATATATTTGTATTATTATTTATTTAATTTAATATCGCTAAATAAATTACAACTAAATATACATAGTATAAACATAAAATAAAAAATCATAATAATATAATTTATTTCTTAATGCAAATAAAACCGCTACAGTTTAATTTTTGCGGATTGTCCTATGAATATTCTTATACAAATTCACATCTCACATTCACATAATTACTCTGGTAGTACTCGTTTTGTTACACCTAACTATCCTTAAATTTATTTAAGACAACTCTCATTGCCCTCTTTTGTAATTTTTGCAACATCATTTCATCTAATTTATTAAACATGTAATGTATTTCATAC
The DNA here is from genome assembly GCF_051122295.1 of Plectrocnemia conspersa. Classification (NCBI taxonomy): domain Eukaryota; kingdom Metazoa; phylum Arthropoda; class Insecta; order Trichoptera; family Polycentropodidae; genus Plectrocnemia; species Plectrocnemia conspersa. The sequence goes on from NW_028277165.1 coordinate 25,797,960, forward strand.
CAAATTAGTCCTTTTTCGAATCGATTGTAGTCTCTCTATGCTTTAAAGCGATCAAAAAGGAAGGCACGTTCATGTGGTGCAAACCACATACTATATATCAATTGCATACGTGGCATATAAACTATTGGAAAATATTCAGAAAGAAAAGTTTGCCTTCCTGCACGAAAATCGTACTAAAATACTATCATGCCGTATATTCAAGTAAAATATAGGACAGATTATATCAAATATAAAAATAGCGTCTTGTATGGAAACTATGTATATAAACTATTATGGAAATAATAGAATTCCTTTATATATGCACCTACCGAAAGCACACGTGTCACTCAGATTTTAATAAAGATAAACCCGTCTATGTTAAATTATCGATTTTAATAATTAATATGTTTGCGTCAAAGCGACGTGTATTACACGTGTTTATATCAAGGACGTCATTATATAATAGTTGGAAAGCTTGTAAGGGCACAAGGTTATTGGCTGAAATAATTTCCTAGTAGACATGTTACACGTGTGCTCAAAAAACACTTGTTACAAAAAAATGTAGCCTCTCTAATACACAAGTTAAAATGTTTTATATTGTATATCCACTTACATGCCTTGTTACTCATAAACAATATTTGTTTAATTTATACACTAATATTCTAATAATAACAATTTCCAAAATGTATTTTATATTATACTTTATTAACATAATACTGAAGAGTATGAGTATATGTATATAATAAATTGAGCTGTGAAATATTTTTTCAACGTGAAAAATCTGCGTTGGGAATGCTTTACTCAAGATTTTAACTATTTTAGCGGATTAGAATAACTCGCAAAAAGGACAGTCGTCTATACAAATATTAAAGAACGCACTGCCCGTACAAATGCCAGTGTAATGCGCTTAGCAGGTACCCAACTCACAAGAGCTCGGTGACAGTGCTGCCAATTCTCCAGCTGTTTGAATCATGACCATTCTTACAAGGTCAGTAACAAATGATAACGCCCTGAAGAATCGCAAAGTTGAGCGTAGAAAAGCGTAAACTAGAATCCATCTATAACTTGATACTTCTGTCACAAGTCAAAACTTTATTTTTTTACTACTTTGCTTCGTGCGAGTTAAAACTAACATGCAACAAGCAGACAGGATCAATTCTAGCTAATTAAGCGCCCGAGCTAAAAATTAAATTGCTACCCCTTTAACATATAATCAATACATTACCTGCAAAACATTAAAATATCACACACCAATACTACTTTATTATAAATTATCTTTCGCTAATAAGTTTACAATTTACAAGCATTTTTAAATGTATAGTAAATAAAATTGAATACATACTATTTGTTTATCGTAATATAATTATTTAATAAATTTATGCATTCAAGACATGAAAAAATAAAGCAACGCCGAATAACAGCGGCGAAAACAACTGTATAGTAACCACAGAACAAAGAATATAATAGTAGCTAACTAAGTGTGCATAAAAATGGAACAAGGTGCAGAGAGTAAAATATATGGTTATCATGATATTGGTTGCTCTACTATTAAATGAGATAAAAATATGTTTAACCCTTCGCTATTAACAATAAAAATATATAATTATATTCCAGTACAATCCCTTTTTAACGACAGGGTCGTCATTTCAGATTCATTTTTCTGGGGGGGTGGAGTTGGCTAGCGAACAATCGTTTTATTGATGTTTGGATTTTATTAAGTTTCACAGTATTTCATTAAATGTCAAAATTTAAAGAAAGGTAGATGCCCTCACCTGCCTCCCTCTACAAATAACATTCCTGTGTATAAACGCCCAAAGCAATAAAAGCGTGCCACCGCCGTCGTAGTGGGAACGCTCGGCTTTCTAGCATTCATATTTAAAGACTTCTTATAACAATATTACGACTTACAATAAGTGAGAATCGAATGAAGCATATCAAAACCAAATTTTGACCAATAGCAGAACGCAAAAAACAATTATCCCTTCTCAGAAATCAAAGATCCACATCAAAAGCAATAAAATCGTGCCGTCGCCGTCGGCACCGACACGATTTTATTGCTTTTGACGTGAATTTTTGCCTTCTGAGAAGTGTTAATTGTTTTTGCACCATCCTATTGACCAAAATGCGGTTTGAATACAATTTGACCAATACTCTCAAATCAAAAATCCGTAGTAATATTGATAAGGATAGCTATCATATTTTTAAAACATAGGATATACATAAGCTATGGAGCAATATGTGAGTTGCGACGTCTGTCTGTACTTCTTATTCTGCTTGTTTTCCCGTAAGAGATAAGTTGGAAAATAAATCATATACTTTTACTAGCACCTGCCAGATAAATTGTACTTTCACTGACAAAAATATATTTACTAGTGAAAATGTATTCCAAAACGATTTCATTGAAATGACATATTATTTTTTTTTCTAAAACTGCTTCTTTTATATATTTTTTGAGGAATAATCAGATTTTTTTTAGTTTAGAATCAGGGACGTGATTTCAGTATTTTTCAGGGGAGGGGCCAAAATTTGCGTCAAAAGTGGTCATTTTTTTAATATTCCGATTACATTAAGATTCATACTATTTCCTGAAATTTAATGCATTTTTCTGGCTAAATTAAAAAGGTGAGGGGGGGATGTCCCTTCCCTAAATAACGCAACCCCAGTAAAATTATCGAAAATAATAAGTTAGTTCAACATTAAAAAGTAGGTGTGTTACAGCTTTTAAAAGCATAAATAAATAATTATTATTTTAAAATACGAAATGATTTTGAGTGTTCTTAGTGGTCTTTGATCGTGTGCATTCGGTTGCATGTATGCTCACCAAGCTAGTTTATATATTTTTTAGCAACATTGTTTGAAAAATGTTAAATACCTTATTTTGAGTTTTTGCGTCCTTTTGGAGCTGGTGCCTCTAGAAGACCGCCTATGGAGCTGCCCCTCGGACCGAACCTGCAAGCGGAGCTACGCCGAATAACGATCAAGACGACTCTTGGAAGACCGAAGAAGCAGCCGCTTTGCAATTAACGTCAAACCGGATCAATCTAAAAATTCAATTAGACATTCTGATAAGACTATAATTAACTTTGTATTTTTTAAAAAGGAACGCGCGACCACAAAGTTCACACAGTTAAATAGATTTGAAAATACTGTGTAGTGATTTTAGTTCTCAATCGAATATTCAAATAAATCACCCGATTTTCAACTGTTTTAATATTCGAATAATTGATCGAGTATCTATAAAATATTCGTTTTTAATATTTCAAATGAAATTGGAAAAAATTTTAGAATGGAACAATTTGTATGTTTGAGTAATACAGGTAATCGTAAATGCGAGAATATGAGACGTTTTTCTCAGCAAAAACATAATTTTACGCCTTAGAAAAATATTTGTGAATACAATATTTATGTCTGTATCTACTATGATCAAAATTCGTAGAATTCGTTCGTTGAACAAAACAAAATGTTGGAAAGGCCTTTATCAGCATTAAACGCTTATATCAAAAAACAGGTGGGCGTCGCCAATTTTTGTAAAGTTCGTTTTATGTTTTTTTATTTGTTGTTACAAAACACCAAGAATATATTTTAATCAATCAATTCCAATTTTAAAATCAATGGTATTTAATACATACGTACATATATGCAAACTGTGAGCCTGCAAGCTACGGTACAACTTTTGAATTTAATCTTTTCAATTATTTAAGACGTACATTCTAGAGTTCAACAACTATGCCAACGGAAGCATATTTACGACAGACGTAGCACACTTGTTATTCAACCAATGTAGTGTCACAGTCAACTCGTACACTATATACAACTCGTATAACTAATGAATAAATAATGACTCCGTGTTTCGCGCCCCTCATCAGCATTAATAGTTCCCGAAGTACTGACTTTATTAGGACGGTGTGGAAACTTACCTGTTGTGATATTCAATATAATAATGTGTCCCCTTTACCACACGTTTGGTAAACGATATAAACTTCGCATGTTTCGCACAATGGCATGACTTCTCACGAACATAACATAACCTACATACTATTCGCCAAAAATCCACCTTTGAACAAAAACTCGGGCGATGATTAATCTCGTCGATTTCACCCTTTGGGCGATACTTTTTTGCTCACGCGAGCACAGAAAAAGGGGCGAAAAAAATTTTTTTTTTCATCACTGGCAACATCGAATGAAATATTTATTTTCGGAATGTGGCCTTTATCGCGATTATTCCGCGTGATTTCACTTCTGATACTTCACGTGAAGATGAAATATTTTTATTAAACACGATTTCCTTTATATTTCATAAGATTGATTGTTAAACATTGGACGTAAAAATTTGATAAAAAAAAGTACATAAGAACATTAATATTGAAATTCTACGATACAGCAAAAAAATATATTAGTGAGTGATAAAATTATACTATAAATTATAATAATATAATGTTATATTATAAAGCATTATGAACCCTGGACGCTTAAATCAAGGGTTAAAATCCTTATGCTAATGCTATTGAATTTTTTTTAAGTTAAGTAACTTCTATCAATGAAGGTCATCGCACAAATTTAATGAGCGCAAGATTGTTTAAAAAAAACTTTTGAGATATCTCGTAAGTCGTTAATTTAACAAAAAATACAATTTAACTACTTTCCTTTACTATAAGTACACAAAAAAATGAAATAAAAACGACTATATAATATATATACAAATATTTTAGAAAGCTACTGAATGAAAGTATATTTATCAGATTTAAATATATATATATATATATATATATATATATTTATATATATATATATATATATATATATATATATATATATATATATATATATATATATATATATATATATATATATATATATATATATATATATATATATATATATATATATATATATATAAATATATATATATATATATATATATATATATATATATTATTCCCTTCATCTTTAACTACGGTGCGGGAGGTTATATAAAGGATAGATATTAGGTAGGGGATGGGGCGAATTTTTGATAATGCTCGAAAGATCTTGAAATGAGCATTAGGGTTTTTTTCTGTAACATTACGTTTCAAGTGATATTTAAACTTTTTTCAAACGACTTTTAAAATAAATAAACCCTTATATATGTAATATACAATGAATTTTAATGTTCAATCTTACATTTTTTATTTCTAAGACGTACCAAAATATAATGGTATATATATATATTATAATTCGCAAAGTCTGTCTCACTAAACTCTAGCGATATTAAATTTCATAGAACGTCTGCTGCAAGTTTCAGACTATAATATATATTTTAGGTATATATTTTTATTGCATAATCACTTTTTGTATGTCAATATATAATTATAAATAAAGCATCATTATCATTCGTTATGAAGTAGTTGCGTAACAGTTCATGCAAAAAGTAATGTAATATAAATCACTCGTGAAGGGCAAAGTTCTTGCAAACCCTTGTGTTTGTATGATGCGAGCAGGTTTAATGAATCACACAGCGGGAACGCTCGGTAACGAATGTTCCCGCTGTGTGACTTAATTACTTTTGACGTGGATTTTTGACTTCTGAGAAGAGATTCAAAATTTGGTTTTGATATGTTTTATTCGATTCACACATATTGTAAGTCTTAATATTGTTATAAAAAGTCTTAATATGTATATTAAACTCAATACGATGCGTCCATTTGCTGTTCAAACTGAAACCTAACCAAAACAAATTAACACAACTTGCCCTAATAAAAGTTCAAAAACGTTTAGGTTAGGTTTGGGTTTAAACAGCATATGGATATTTCGCAACGGTATGTTTTTTTTCACTACAATAAATTTTAATTTACTAATTAGGTTAGTCATAAGACTAGAACGATAGACAAATCTGGTTTCGTTCTTAGAGATCCAAATTAATGATTAGTTTATAATTATAGTTTCGATCGATCATTACAGAATATTCTAGATTTTGCTATTCTCTATCGGTATTAAAAATTCTTATTGTGAAGAGACTTAAGAATATTTTCAAGAATTTTCAAATTCACATCGACCGATAAAAAATGCTCGAAAAGTGCGAAGAGAATCAAAATAAGTCAGCCATCATTATCAAATTACGTTAAAAAAAATCACTTTCTGAAATTGTCGCCCGGCTAGCTGCTGAAAATGGTATTTCTGTCAATGCCATTACAAATAATAGTGCATCGTGAATCCATCGAACAAAATGGTTATACACTGCCGATGAATCAGATTAATACCATGAAATTAATTTTAATTTTTACAACGAAAAAAAATAGAGATTATTAGCAAAATAAATAAGGGTTGGGTGCTCGATTCAGCCTAACTATGAATGAACAGTTTACGAAATAGAAGATATTTTAATATAGTCGTTTATAGTGAAAATAATATTTTCAATTAAGTCTTCATATCAGGAAGATATGATTCTTCTAAAATTATTTTTTAATTCTAGATTGTGACAGTAACAACTGATGGATGATGAAAAAAATTGGGAGTATAAGTCCAGTCGAAAATCAACTTTTTCAAAATCATACAATTCATCTAGCTGTTAAACGTTTAATATCAGAAAAAGGATTTTATTTATTTATTTATTTATTAAAATTATAACCATCGTGACCTGATAGGTAAACCTAATGCGTCACGATAGTCAAAAGTATAAATATATCATAATACATATAAATATATAGTATGCATACATACAATTTCATATACGTATAATTACACACACACTCAAAGCATATAAGTAAAAACATAAAAAACATGTGTGCATTGGATGAATGTCAAATACGTAAAGATTCTGATGACAGCGACGATGAACAATATATTCAAGAAAGTGACTTTTAAAATAATGAGAGTGCAGAAATTCCAAATGAAAAACTATGTTTAAAACCGAGCTTTAATATGTCTCTAAATGAGACTTGAAAAATAATCAAATTATTATGAAAAAGTGCAACGAAAGGTACAATTTTACAAAAATATGTAAAGAGCGAATTTGATGTTGAGCTTAATTTATACTTCGACATGAAAACAAGGTGTAATTTCTTAATTCATCAGAAATTCTTTAATGAGATTTTGTCATTGGCCATACTTGGAATGAATCGAACATTCACGCATTGGAAAATATTTATAAAGTACTCGCTCTTGACATATAAAAATAATTTTAATAAGAGATCCTACGTACATATTATTTATGTACGGATATTAGATTTTTTACTTTAGCGGCTCATCTAAACATTTACTTATGAAATATATATTTCATGCAACTTTTTATGGTAGGAACGAAAATGAGTTCATAAAAAAACATGTCTATCGATATCTTATTTTTTGATGATAGATAAAAAGTGAAACATATATTATATATAACATAAATACACATATTTTACAATAATTTCAATGTAATTTTTTCCTTCACATATAATATATTATTGATATGTTTACATCTGAAATACATTTTTGCTGCATATTTTTTTATTGTACAAAAGTTCTAAATTTACCGATCTCATAATAAATTATGAATAAAACATTATTAAAATCTACAAAAATATATATATATTTATATACTATGTATAATGGATTTTTTTTAATACATGATTATGTATAATTTTGTAATGTAGTAAATGATATGTCATTATATACAAATATAAAAAATATATATAACATCTAAATACAATTCAAGACATTTTCTCGTTTCGTCTCCGACGGTAATTTGTGATATATGTCAAAGTATAAAAAAGTGGACGGCTAAAGGTTTGTATCTGTATCGATCGAACTCAACCCCTTCGCTGTCATCATCAGAACATAAATCGTTTATCGAATACGATATTTATCTAACTATACATATATGTAAAATACCATGCATATAATATTGTATTCGTAATATCAAAAGCATATGCAAAAGTACACACAGGAAAATGGCTAAGGTTGCGTGGAAATAATAGGTGCGATCATTATGGAACTTGCAACACAGTATGTATGTATGTATTTTAAATCAGTCTTTCTCAAACGCTACGTTACAAAAGACACAAAAGTCAATAAAAATACTCTATTTAACATTAAAAATTCTCGTGGAGTGCGGATAGCTGCACTCTTAAAATTTACTTTTTAACAATTTTTTTATTTATTAATGTCCAGCAAATCATAGCAAGAATGTATGTATAAAAAAAGTAAAAACCGACATCAAATAATGATTTTGGACTAAACTACAGTTGTTTGAGATGTATGGACTGGTGTATTTCAGGTATAAGTTCCTTCAGCTCTTTTTATGCATACAATAAATAAAAGAAGCGGAACATTGCCTTCAAAAGCACTCATTTTCTAGGTAGTATTTACACAATTAACATTATTATTCAAAGGGACAGATTAAAGTATTTTGACGCGGCTCCGCGGCAAATTATTGTTGACTTTATTGCTTTTTGAACGCTTAAAAAATATTAGGCAATGAATGTAAATTAGTAGCAGTAAATTTAGGTATTCGATCTAAAAATTCAGATCAAATACCTAAGGAAAAAGCCAAGAAATAACAAAAAATCAACAACCGCACCAGCTGAATTATATTAATTTAATGTTTTTATAGATTGTATTACCAGTAATTTGACAAAGGGATTTAATGCAGAAAAATAAATAAATACTACATTCAATATCATGTGATTATTCCTAAAAGAAAATCTATAAAAAAACAGCCCCGGATCTAGCTTAAAAATATTTTTTAAAATACATAATTTCAGTAAAATCATATCAGAATACATTTTCACCAGAAAATATATATATTTACCAGTGAAAATATAAATTATCTGGCAGGTGCTAGTAAAATTATAGTATTTCAACTTTTCTACTTACATACTTATCATTATTTATTTACATCCGATGTACAAATGTTACAGTGAATGTGTATTTTTTTAAGTTATATTTTACTAGTAAAATCCAAATACATTTTAACCAGTAGATATATATTTATACTAGCGAAAATATAATTTAACTGCTGCTCTAAAACGTCTATAAAGCTCAATTTGACAATTGCGAAACGTCCATTTGCTGTTCAAACCCAAACCTTACCTAATGAAAGTTCTAAGACAAATCCAAAATATAAACTAAGCCAACTCATCTTTCAGGGTAAAATAATCGGAAAAAATTAGTACAAACAGACATCGCATCTCACATATTGCTTCATATTTTGTCTGCATTTCGATATTACACTATGTTTTAAAAATATGATAGTTATCCTTACCAATATTACTATGGACCTCTAATATAAGAGCGCTGATCAAAGTATATTCAAACCGAATTTCGGTCAATAGGAGAGCGCAAAAACAATTATCACTTCTCAGAAGGCAAAAATCTACGTCAAAAGCAATAAAATCGTGTCGGCGCCGTCGCAGTGGGAACGCTCGGTAACGAGCGTTCCCACTGCGACGGCGACGGCACGATTTTATTGCTTTTGACGTGGATTTTTGACTTCTGGGAAGGGATAATTGTTTTTTGCGTTCTCCTATTGAGCAAAATTTGGTTTAGATGTGCTTTATTCAATTCTCACTCGTCTTAATATAAACGCTTGATAATCTAGCGTTTTCACCGTGATGGTACGATTTTATTACTTTTGCCCTGTACTGGAAATTCACTATATGGCAACACTGAGCATAATTTTTAATGCCTAATTAAAATATTTCGCATAGAAAGGTTTAACTCGTACCTATTATTAATTATTTGAAAAATTATATTACGATGTTAAAAAATATATTAAATGCTATTTTTGTTATGAGGCCTGGATTCATTGTTTTCCCAGGGCCCTGGTTCGCTCACGGCGGCCCTGTTCCTTTTATATATTAAGATAATTTTTATTTTCAACGTACTTGGAAAAGTTTCGGTTTCTACGTACTGAATATAATATTTTACTCTTTATTATTTTTTATAAATATTTTTCAATCTCTGGTAATTTTTAATTATAATATTTCATATTTTAGTGTGACATTTATAACAAAAAAATGTTTTTCAGATCGCTGTATTTCATTAAATTTTCAGCAAATGCGAATGTCAGAGTGCTACAAAATGGAGTCTTTGTTACGCATTCGTAATTACGTCATGCCTTTTTAAACATAACACGAAAAATTTATAAAGTATAAAAAAATAATAAATAATAATGTACCTGTACAATTTTATTAATTTATGTAATAGTATAAAAAAATCACCGCGCAATACCATTTAATTAAATTTCTTTGTAATGGCATGAATCGTAGCAAACAACTTTATTTGCTTGAAAACGGTATAAAAAAGTACAACTGTGGGTTCACAAAGCTTGAAACTATTACTTTTATTGCACGAGGCTGAAGTGAGCGAGTTTATTAGAACAATAGGAAAGGAAACTGTTTTTTTCATGAACATGAGGTTATGCGCTGGCAAAGCGTGAAAATATCAACTAGCATATTATTACTTCAGACTTTGACATTAACACATTACTTTTTTTGATGCAATAAATGGTAGTTCATTTTATGGATTTTATTTAATTGAAATATATTAAAATATTTATTTGAGAAATATAGCGAACACTTTAAATAGTTATTAATTATCATTGTAACATTTCATTAAATTGTGTATTCTTAAATAAATTCCGTTAATGTATTAAAAGTACTTAAAAGTATGTCAAAAATATGTTTGGCGAAATATAAATGGGCTAAATATGAGCGAAATCGGCATTTAGGATCACCCAAGAATTGCATAATAGCCACACAGAATTTCGAACGCTATAAATTATCAATTACCACAACATAAAAACTCTTTCAACTATTTTCTTTAATAAGCTTTGAGACACACGTCTATAGAAATTTATTTATTTATTTTTAATAAATCGTAACCTTACAGGCGTGAACCCAATGCGTTACATATGACAAATCTGTACCAACTGAATAAGTCAATCAGACATAATGAATACTTACAAGTAAGTATTAATCACCGGACTGAAGTCTAACCGAACAAGTCTCAAAGACGAACTAGATACTACCCGATACTAATATATTTTTATAATCTAACAGGCGTAAGCCCAATGCGTTACAACGATGTAAATATGTACCAACAAGTAAGTATTAACCACCAGATATTTCAGTACAGGAATCGGTGACATCTATTAAATTAATTATAAATGATTGTGTTTCATAATTTATAATCAATATATGTTACTGTGAAGCTAGGGCCAGATTTTAATAATGGAGAATTTTTATGAATATAAATTCAAATCTGTGCCATGGCTCAAACACGTAACCTCTGGGTTATCAGTCTAGATCTTACAGACTACGCTATTCAGACATTCTTCTCGACAAATCTGTGTGTACAATAAACAAACATTCTAGTCTAAGAAATCATATTACTTATATTAAGAAAATATTTTTAATTTTTAATTTTGACTAATACCTAATAGACTTAGGTTCAAACTAAGGTTCTCAACTATCCGTATTTTTCAACTTTTAAATTTTTTTTTTTAACTTTTTTATTTTTTTTTTGTTTTTACCGATATTAATTTATTGAACCAACTTGACTCTTTTTTTACACGATTTTGAAATAACACGGTCAAAATAGAGAGTGAATACATATTTTTACACGAATTATTTGTTCTAACACGATTCCCAGAAACAATTATATTGCATATTTCCAAATACTCGCGTTATTCCGTCCCGGTGTTTGAATAAATATGATAGATTGTATGGTAGTAGGGATCCTAATAACAAAGATGAAGATACAGGTAAAATTTATCAACTTACAGTTGCTGATTCAGGAGGGCTTGCAGTTTGCTATATTTTCTCACTCATGATCCTTGAATGAGCTTTGAAATTCCAACGGGACTGGCTGGTGGATGGATATTAAGAAATCTATAAACAACTTGTGATACAAAAAATTCAGAGGCGAATAACAGATTCCCTAGTAACTAAAAATTCAACTGTTATTGAATTAAAAAATACTAACAAACAAAAGACTATTTGTTGTTAGTGGTGAAAGCAAATTTTGCCCATTTTGATGATTGTGATATACATTTTCAAAAAAAATTATCTAGATCTCGAGATCGAGATTTCGAGAATAATGTCAAATCCAAAATTCTCATTTCTCGAGAAATTTTAAAGAACATTTTTTATTATATAAATTTATATTTGTTTTATTTGTAAAAGGTTTACATCCACTGCCCTTTTTATAACGCTGCATAAATAAAGGTGGGTTCATGCCTAATATGCATACTTCTTGGAAAGTTTTTATAGGGGTCTGAGAATGACAAAAAATTGGTTACAATTTTTTAACACTCGAACTAGCCTTATTTTTGCTTAAATAATAAAAGAAGACACTCAAATAAGAAACCTTTCCAAAGGTTCTCCTGCTAGATGTTTTAAAATATGCATACTCTCTCAGAAGATCGAAAGTATTTGAATGCCCAATGATTTTTTCTTACTTTCTATTACTCTAACCGGCCGGCGCATTTATCTTTCATTTGGTGATCTAAGAATCCGCTCCAATAAGAATAACGCTCGGTAACGAGCGCAGTGGGAACGCTCGATAACAAGCGTTCCCTCTGCGACGGCAGTGGCATGATTTTATTGCTTTTGACGTGAATTTTTGACTTCTGAGAAGGGATAATTGTTTTTTGCGCTCTTTTATTGGTCAAAATTTGGTTTATATTTTCTTCATTTAATCTGTAATATAATTATAAAAGTATGAAGGTTAGATTACCGAGCATGCCCACCACTACGGCGACGGCACGATTTTATTGCTTTTTACGTGAATTCTAAACAGTGCAGAAACATGCATGTAATGTATTAAACAATTTAAAAAACATCTGTAAAACGTCTGTAAAAAGTTGAAAGGACGTCCCTGCAGATGTATAGTATATTTAAAAAAATATATATTATTTCATATTCCTAGTTTTATCGCGATTGAGATTTACTATTCGATATTTCGACAGTGATGGACCTGCCATGACCACGCATTCAAATATATATAGCAAAAGTTATTCGTATCGCTTAAAAGATTACCTTATTTGCTTAGAAACAACTGTTAAACAGTGAAGTTTATTTTATTGATTTCATAATAATTGTACATGGACTGTGCATCAATTATGATCTTCAGACTATTAAGAAGTAATTGACTTATGGAATGAATTAATTTTGTGTAATAGTATATATATATTAAATTTTGGCAGTGATGGAACTGCCATAACACGAGCTTCATCGAATCCATAATCATGGCATGTACATTACTGTCGAAATATCACAAAGTAAGTCTTAATCGAAATGAAACACGCTTTAAAAATATATAATCTATTGTATTAACATATGTTTACTTATAAACTTGTGTTTATTAATTAATGATTATATATAGAATATGGATTTTTGACTTTTGAGAAGGAATAATTGTTTCTTATGCTCTCCTATTGGTCTAAATTCGGTTCAGATATGCTTCGTTTGCTTTTAGTGATGCGTTTATTTTGTACGTAAAGAGAAGTTTCTGATAATTTCATCACCAATTTCTTTCATATGTTTGAATATGTCGTTAATTTAAAGCAGATTGATGAAAGTATCATTCGAAGGCACTGATGAACTTGTGGCGACCACACATATAGGCATAGTTAAAAGGGCGATTGTCTCATTGTTAATGACCGTGACCAAAAACGTTCATTCATTAACAATGAGACAAAAATCACGGCACATGACACACAACATGGGTCGTAAGAGAATCTCTTTTGTGACAAAGCGGTACGGACGCAATCAATCAAAACAATGCAAACCCTTTCCGAAGAATTCGAAAGTCTGGAGCCAAGCAAAAAACTGGTTTTCGAAAACGCAACATCCGATTTCTCGAATTCTAAGAAGCCACTGCAGCGATTGGCTAGGAGATCGATGCACAATAGCGATTGGCCAGGTAGCGTGCATCCCCCTAAAGTATATAAGCCCGGACTCAAGGAGACGGCAGACGGTCCGAGATACGAGACGGCTGAGACACGAGACAAGAGACGAGAGAGAGCCAAGAACTACCAACAGCCATCCGGAGGAACCAGCCACGCGCTCTCACCGACAGACCTGAAGATCACTCCTGACACTCGCCACACGTAGCCTAAGAACCCTAAACATCATCTACGGCCATCACCACCTGCGCCACGTACACCTTCATCGCGAGTAACGTCACGCCGTAATCGTCCATAGTCAAAATTGTTATTATAACTTAATAAACAATCTAATAGGATTCACCGAAAAGTCTCATTGGCCGCGAGGTCAACCACCCCTAGGGCTACGCCCTGAAAAATATTTTTTTATTGGTGGTAACAAACGATGAAATTTTGAAGTGTCCAGAATTAGTATTTATCAAAATCCAAACTATCTTATATTTTCTTCCAGAATATCCCCCAATATAGTATTTAAATCTATTTCCCCTAAACGATAAAATAATAAAACGCATCAACCTCTCGAATCTATTGTGTTCAAATTGCTGAAAATACATTCAGGAGTGTTTTATACCGAAGAAATCCAATTCACTGAATTACTACTACGTGAGGGGATTCAATTGTGGCGCTACGGCTTCGCCCCGGGCAGAATTGAGTCGCTTACATTTTTCCTTATTATTGGGGTGAAAGCGCCATATGATTTATTAGCCAATTACGAACTCGGCGCGAGTCACATTAACGCGCATTATATCATTTGATTAAACGCTGACAGTTAGACATATCGTCACGTATCTCAGCCATTCACTTCCCGACAATTTGGATAGTTAGCGAAAATTTTCGACGTGTTTCTAATTAATGCGCTAATAAATCGTGACCAAGTGTGTCATAAATCGGCCGAGGCAATCGAGGTAAGCAAGATAAGTCTCGCCCTGTAAATTTATGACTCCTTTCACAATGGCAGAAAGTACGGCGCCGTGGAAAAGTTCTACGGCCAGGTGGTAGGCATGCTTTTCATCTACTTGCCTTTCTTGGGTGCAATGACATTCAGGCGCAATTCGGTATGCATAAATTATGCAAACGTCGAAACCCATGTTTCGTGACGAGGCAAGTTGTCTTGGGTGGGGGCTTTCAATGTGACAGTACTTGAAGTATAAATTTTATATTTAAATGATAAGAATGTATTAGTATATATTAAATATAAACATACATAAGCAGAGACAGCTCCAATTGAGGTACATCGAGTGCAAGCTACGTGAAGTAAAATAAAACTAAAAAATAACGAATTTAAAATACTTAAATAATAATACCAAAAATTGTGCATCGTTGACACACAGATTATTGAACAATTTATTGCAAGGTTATGCAATAAAAAACTGACATTAAATTAAAGCTAATCCCGAAATAAATATCCGTATTTTTAGTACATATATATTGCCGTAGTCTATAAGTTGTCTAAATCTTGGATTCCGCTTACAAGAGCGCGTAGAAAAAACCCGCACCGACAAAAGAGCGCACCGACAAAAGTGCGCTGGACAAAAGCGCGGATTAAAAAATAATTAATAATAATAATTTAAATATTGTGAGTATTATATATAACACATGTTGTGCAGCGCGTGCAATGCACTGAGGCACAAGGGGTACCAAAAAATAAAAAGTGAATAAAATAAGAAAAAAGTTAACAAACTACAATTCAAACAATATAAATTGTAAAAAAACTTTTGATAACATTTTAAACTGTTTGATAATATAATTAATATTGTAAAGAAGGTTTTTGTGCTATCTAATTTATTTATTAATTACCTTAATTTGTGTTAAATAAGATTGTGTATCAGAGAACTAAACTTACTTTTATAGTACATTGTTTTGAATTCCTTAATTTTTAAATTTTGCCACACTTAATATCACATATTAATATTAATTTAATAATTTTAATAATCACATAACATCACAATATAATTGGGCTGAATGCTTCTTTCATGATTAATTTTATATCACAATGACAGGAGCGGAGCATCTAAAGCACATGTGCTAGCAAATGAAAATAATTAAACAGTAAGTGTTGAAAAATATTTATGTAAAAATAATATGTACATGCAACAAAATGTAATATACTACATTTCATTTATTATTTTTTATTCCAAACATAATGATATTTTCCCGAACCAATTAACCTTAGGTATTTATTTATGTTTATAAGTGCACAGGGAGATTGGGGAATTCTTTTCGCTTATACTATAGTTAAGGTATGGGTTTTTATGTATACTATTCGATGCTGCGATGTCAATAAATAAATAGATCAAGTAATATAATTTTAATATGAATTTTAGAGCGCTGTAATACGAATTTTATTGGATTAATATTTTTTAACAATTATTTGAGCCATGTTACATGTTTAAAAAAATAACTAAATGTCATATCGTGAAATATGAATCACTATTCTTAAATATATACATGTTTAAAATGTAGAATATAATGCGTATGTTTCATAGAAATAAAAAGGCTATGTCATGTACGAAAAGTTAAGCGTCCGGCACCCGTATCCGCTCGCAAGCTGCGGTAGCTCGCGACAGTGAGATGTAAGATCTCTTTAATTTTTCTTTCGCAGCGCAGTGAGAATATTGTAAATGAACTAATTTATTAAAATTATAAACTAAATTTCCTTGTAAGTCAACTATCTTTATCTGCTAATAAAACGCATCTAAACAACTCGTTTTATGATTTAATGCACTACAATTCAATCAATACCGTTTAGTTAAGTTAAACACGCCAGTTAGCAGCTCCGCGCTTGCCAAAATTAATTTAGCTCGCCGTTCAATTTGCAACGATCGCATGCCACGCCACTATAGATCAGTCGGTTCTGATCGTTTTATTCTGACCCATTAGAATCTCGAGCCTCGTGCTTGCCTCTCGTCATAGTCCGTTTATTGCCCAAAAACGAAATTTTCGATTATGGGGTCTCGTTCGAGTGGCGCTTATTGAATGTAGACAGTAAAAAAATACAGGTACTCGAATGGGGCAAACTTGTCTCGTCACGAAACAAATAAGATTAGATTAGGTTTCGTTTGCATAATTTATGCATTGAGAAATGCGGCTGAAAGTCGATGCACCCTAACGGTGGATAAAGGAAAGAAAAGTTAGATTGCATATTAGTTGCTTGTAAAATGTATATCTACGATTCATAAGATATTTACTTATTTAAAATAAATTACTTAATGTGCAATATTGATTTTTTTAAATATGAATAGCGCAGTCCGTAACGTCTCAGACTAGTAATTGTGAAGCCGTGAGTTCGAGACACAGCTGCAGACCCGAATTTTTATTTATAAGAATGCGCTACTATTAAAAAAATAGCCAAGTGAATCTATTGATTATAAATTATGTTACATATAAATAATCTATTATTAAGATGCCACCGGTTAGTAAGTAAATTATTAAACAGATATCTTCGAAAAATTAAATTTGTAAAAGTAACAAATTTGACACTTATTTGTGCAAAATCTAAGATATTTGTTTTTATTGGACTTCTGCAATTTTATACAAAAAAATATGTGATTGATTCTGCTATACTTGTTTTTGTGGAGCATTTGCGTAAAATGTCTTGTGACTTAAATAATAGATTTTCAGATTTGAAAGAAATTGTTTTCCCACCTTGGATAATACAATCCATATTGGTAGATATTATAAAACCATATTGGTAGATATATTCATATTGGTAGATATATAATGTAGCCATGTAGTATCAAGAAGAACTCTTAGAATTGTAAAATGATAAATACAATGGCCTGCCTTTGTGTCGAGACAGAAACAGTTGAATTATGAATATTTAGTTGAATTCTGTAAATGATTTGTTGTTGAAAAAAATAAATTGCCTGGATACCAAAAACAGTGAAGAATAACCAAATTAATACCTCATATAAAACCTTTGCAGCACACATAAACCACAAGGATCGTACTAATTTAAAAATTATTTCCTTCAGAATTGTACACATGGCCGCCGAGTGCTAACCCGGGCCCTGGAAAAACAATGATTCCGGGCCTCATGACAAAAATGGCATTTTATATATTTTTTAACATCGTAATATAATTTCTTAAAAACAAGTTAACCCTTTCTATGTTACAAATAAATATAAAAATTAGCCACCGTTGTAACATATTTTCTTAAATAATATGTGATGCGAAATATTTTAATTAGGTTTTAAAATTAATAAATATATCTAATCATAATATTTACCCGATGAATAGTCGTGTTTTATTTGCTGCTCAGTGTTGCCAGTGTTGTTTTATAACAATATTACTAGTGAGAATAAATGAAGCACATCTAAACCGAATTTTGCCCAATAGGAGAGCGCAAAAAACAATTATCCCTTCTCAGAAGTCAAAAATCCGCGTCAAAAGCAATAAAATCATGCCGTCGCCGTCGCAGTGGGAACGCTCGTTACCGAGCGTTCCCACTGCGACTGCGCCGACACGATTTTATTGCTTTTGACGTAGATTTTTGACTTCTGAGAAGCGATAATTTTTTTTGCGCTCTCCTATTGAACAAAATTCGGTTTGAATATACTTTGATCATTCCTCTTATATTAGAAATCCATAGTAATATCAATATATTTTTAAAACCTAGTGTAATATAGAAATGCAGACAAACTATGAAACAATATGTAAGATGCAATGTCTGTCTGTACTTATTTTTTCCTGAGAGATGAGTTGGCTTATTTTAGATTTTGGACTTGAACTAATGAAAGTTCTAAAACTTTCATTAGGTTAGGTTTGGGTTTGAACAGCAAATGGACGTTTCGCAATTGTCAAATTGAGCATGTCAAATGACCTTTGCCCATTTAAACAAAAAAATATAGCTAATAATAATGATTTGCGCATCACCCCCCCTCCCCCTCCTCCGGTGTGGCGTGCGCCCTACGTTGAAAACACTGGCTTAGACCTTGATCTCATGCAAAAATCTTCACAGAAAAAATATATTTATTTTAAAAATTGATTTAAAAAATAAAGAACTAAGTTAATAAGTATTTAATAGTAATTATTATTATTTAATTATTACAAACAATAAAAAGCAATCGCAAAAACAGTTGACAATATTAAAACAGTCGAAATAACGTATAAATATATTCACAAGTATTTACAAATCACAATTATCATTGAAATATTGATGAGATAATTTAATTTCGATTCATAAATTAAAGTATAAAAAAACGAATTTCCGCGATGCGTTTGTGCTAACCCTAAAAGTGGTCTAAAGAAGCACGATCGAAACCGCGCGCGAAATACAAACGACTAAAATTAAGGCGTGACTTTATAATTATATATACCACTGTTTCATCGCAAATTCTATAAATAAAATCACTGAAATCGTTTACTAGGAACTCAAACTGATTTTTAAAACATATATTGCCAACTTTTACCTTTCCGTTTCTTTAAAAAACGAAGGTTTTAACGAGCGCATCATATCATGCGCTTGGCGTTAGACAGTAGATTTAGTTGCGCATCATATCATGCGCTTGGCGTTGAAAGGATTAATAGCGATTTATCTCACTGCGGTGCTTAATTTTAACTTTTATAAGGGATGAGTTTAAAATTTACTTTATATTGCTTTTATTAGTTTTGTATACCCTTTGAGATACCTTAACCGCATTTGCCTTTTGTGGGTAATTTTGTAGACTGGAATCTGGAAAATCCGCGTTGAATGCCTCGAACGTCGATAGAGCCACTATTCGCCGTGGAATTTAATATATATTCCAAAAGAAATGATTAAGTACGGACGTCTTTGATAATGGGGTGAATCCCTAATCCCAGCGTCCTTTGTTGTCGCAAATGAAATGTGGTAACCCTTTGTGCTTATATCACGCGCGTGTTTTAAAAAAATGGAATTTCCAAAGCGAGTCAATAACCCCACACGTGACTTAAAGGAAAAACAGCAGCGGCATGAGCAGCGTTCTGGATTCATTAGGGATAACAGTGTAGCAGTGTAGTGGAGTGGGTCTATCATTTCCCCGTTGTGACAGGTCATGGCATATTGCAGAGTAGGCGTTTCGATCAGGTCACGCCACTCGTTCCCTGTTTTCTATCCTCATTTTATGAAATTGGACACGCGACGGGAGAATGGAATGAAAAAATCGAACACGAACGTAATATCTAACGTCCCATATATATTACCATGTTTGATGGAAACGCTTTGGGATATTATAATGTGCGGGAAGGAAAATCCGGAAAATTGGAAAGTTGCAGTTGATATATAACTTTCATGTATTATGTAAATCATAATACACATGACATCTATACCAGTGATATTCAAAGTTATAAGATT
Organism: Plectrocnemia conspersa; assembly: GCF_051122295.1. Classification (NCBI taxonomy): domain Eukaryota; kingdom Metazoa; phylum Arthropoda; class Insecta; order Trichoptera; family Polycentropodidae; genus Plectrocnemia; species Plectrocnemia conspersa. The sequence continues at coordinate 25,818,158 of NW_028277165.1, forward strand.
GGTACTTTTTTAATAATAGAAAAATAATAAAGAAATAAATAATTAGTCAAACAATCGTGTAAATAAAACAAAGAACAATACTAAATGTTTTAGGATAATCTATACTATCTATTATTTTCGGATCTCATTATTCATATTCTCTGATTTATTTGGGACATGCCATTAAAAATATCGTTATGGGCTTTTGCCTAGGACAAATCCAAGCGATAAAATTCTGCTGGATTCCATAATCATATTTACTGTCAAAGAAAAGAATTTAAAACAATAGTGTTTCGCTGCTCCTTCGATCCTTTATAAGATGACCTTCTTACGTGGGTCAAGGTCGGACGCTTAAGACGAAAAACTCTGACTTTTCCTCGAGGCAAAAATTTAAAACATATATTCCTGTATGATCTTCAAAGATTTTGCGTTAAACTTAGCTTTTATAAAACTCTCAATCTATAATATATGTCTTGGTAGATGGAAATTATATATTAGTTGTATCATTTTTTAATATTTTGAATGTTGTCGAAATATACGGTGCTAATATTTTAATCATTATTTATAAGGCATTAAATAATGTTAACAGTATTATTAAATTACATAAAATTAGATTAGAGCAAGTTCAAAACACAAACTAAGCCAACTCAACTCTTAGGGGATAATAAACGGAAGAAGAAGTACCGACAGACGTCGCATCTCACATATTGCTCCATAGTTTGTCTGCACTTCGATATTACACTATGTTTTAAAAATATGATAGCTATCCTTACTGATATTACTACGAACTTTAGACATAAAAGTGTTGTTTTAAGTGTATTAAAACAGAATTTTGGTCAATAGGAGAGCGCAAAAACAATTATCACTTCTCATAAGTCAAAAATTCACGTCAAAAGCAATAAAATCGTGCTGGTTCCGGTAAGGAGCGTTCCCAATGCGACGGCGACAGCACGATTTTATTGCTTTTGACGTGGATTTTTGACTTCTGAGAAGCGATAACTGTTTTTTGCGCTCTCTTATTGGTCAAAATTCGGTTTAGATGTGCTTCATTCGATAAAAAGTCGTAATATTATTATAAAATTATTATAATAGGAACGCTAGAAAAGTGAGCGTTTCCACTACTACGGCATCAACACGATTTTATTACTTTTGACGTGAATTCTAAACAGGGACCTGCTTGAGTTTGTCCAGCAGTGGCGTAGCTATAGTGGGGCGGAGGGGCGGGCCGCCCCGGGCGGCACTTGCTTGGGGGCGGCATATTCGCGATGGGATCGTCTAGTGTGGTTCTTAACCCTGAATGCACTAAAACATATATAAATCCATGAATAACAAGAGCTTAATAATAACCAATTTATTATTTTAAGAAATGCTGATTTTATGACCCTGCAAAAATTGTATGGGGGGGCGGCAATTTTAAGGATCCTAGCTCTAGCAACGCCACTGTTGTCCAGAAAAATGTATTTTAATGAAATACTATGAATCTTAATAAAATGGAAATATTACCCCCTCCCCACCTCCAGGAAAAAGCTGTAAAATTACACCTCTGTGTTAAGATTTCCTGTTTATAGTCATAGAACGTACATTTAATTTGACGAAAGTTGTCATTTGATACACCTATATTCTGTAATGGGTAATCATTTTACTGAAAATACCTAATTATTCTGACTGTTTCTACTTTGACAAAATTTTAACACTTAACCGACAGATCAAATAGTCCTGACCCGTTAACTTTGTTGATAGCAATTCAGAGAACATGTAGTATCTACCTTTCTTACCTCTACGAAAGCTTATTGTGCTGAAATTGTTTGCTTTTGACGTGAATTCTAAACAGGAAGGGGTGGGGCAGGTGGGACATTTACCTCCTGCTGGCGAGATCATTTAAAAAAATACTATGAACCTTAATGAAATATTAAAAAAATAACCAACACTGCCTAAGAAAAAGCTCGTGACGGTTTCGAACACATGTCTGTTTAAGGCAACTACTATCAGGATGTTCAATGAATTGAAATGGGATTACGCGATGATGAATACATTGATGAGTCATCAATGTATTCATCAACGCATTAGAGTGTATGCTCGTTTATTTATATATTTACATGCATAATATAGCAACAATAATGTGGATAAAAATGCTATAATACATTCTCTGATTTATTAACGTAATTACAACTGTCCTGACTGACTGTCTGTCCCAAATTACAACACGCTCTTCTCTAAACGCTAAACTTAAACACCGCAAACCTCAGAAAGAGTAATTGAAGATTTGCATGTGTTTGTAGCCCAAAGTCAAATAAGAATGGTTTAGTTTCGCACGAGCGAATTTGCGAAACAACTGTTGAATACTACATTCTTCGAAACTGTCGATCGATCGAGCCTTTTAAGGGTTTTTATTATCACTAGTTTATTTGCAAGTCAGATTCATTCGATCGTGAATTAAATTTTTATTTACTTGCGAATGGTCGCTCTGTTACAGCGTTGACCAAAATATATCTATATCTAATATTTTCGATACATTTAAAGAAACTATTTTTATGTCAGTACACAGCTGGAATGATATTACAATAAAAATTGAAACGTTTTATATGTAAAATATCAGAATTAAATTGAAGTAAGTAATATATATTACAGTAAATGTGTTTTTCTAATATAAAATTAAATCTATATTGTATTTATTGCGAATGCGTCAAATTGAGAGCTTAATGAAACCCTTATAATACTGGGGACTGACACGTAAGCATAAAGTTAAGATAATAAAGAGGGAGAACTAAACATGTTTAATCGTTACGAAAATAAATAAAATATGAAAGAGAATACCATAAAACATAATAAGTTAATAATCTCATTCTAGTATCTACATAATTATATTGTATTTAAAAAAAATGATTAATTATATAGTATCATTTTTATTTTGTGTAAAATAAATAAGTCGAATTTTAATTACTAATTTGCACATACTTTAATATAGATCAGTGATTAATGACGATAATCTATGCTATAGTCATACTGATATATGTTTTGATATAAAATCATCAATCTTATTCAACCTATTCTAATTCAATAACACATCACTCTTACATCAAAATACATTTCAGCTAAAATTTCAACAGCTGGAATGCTCGCTTCAGAAAGCAACAGCTATATATTTACATCCTACGACAAAACATCATAGATGAAAGCACTCACGTGTGGTAGCTAAATCGCTGAAAATTCTTATTTGGGCGTATCTCAGCCTTCTGAAGATTTTCCGATCGGGCCAATGACAAAAACAATTGTTTGATTTATATTTTCACAGGCGTTCTCGTCGAGGAGAGAGCGTCTCTCGCCGACTACGGCGTAGATGAAACTGAGAGAGTCCTCTACGCCGGCGTAGAGGAGCTGAAAACCAGCGGTGTTCGATCGGCGATGCGCGTAAACATTTAATTTTCGTATGGAAGATTGTTGTATGCGTATATTGCTAACTATATGGATTTAAAATCATGACAGACGAAAATAAAAATTGTGTATTTACATCTTTATATTAATCTATCATACATTTTTTTATTGTATGTATTCTGAAAACTTATCTTATCAAACGTGTAAGTATGCATTATAAAAGTCAAGTATGAGTGACGCTCCATTGATAACTATACTTACTATTATACAAATTACTATGTAGATAAATGCGATATTTAATATACGTTAAATTTTATTAATACGTGACATCAGCGATATTATAAATATCGTTTTTTCGCAAATTATTTATGATAAGATACAGAATTAAATACTTATCTATGTAACATTCTTATGAATAAGATAGATAAATTCTTAACCTTTGCAATTTTGACTTTAATTTCGTGATATAATTTTTCTTTTATTATATTTATTTTTTATATATTGCTAGTCCTATTGTCATCAATCTTCTGTTATCATAGAAAACTGTGACAAAATCTCAAAAAAATAATAGTGAAATATTAATACGAGACTTTTGATAAAGTAACATATTTGATCTTAATCGAAAAATTTGATTAAATTTAGGTTTTCCGATGACCTGAAAAATCAGGGACAATTTATTTTTTATAGTGTCACAATTTCGGGCCAATACTGTCTTCTGACTATAAATACACATAGCAATTGTATTTATAGTCAGAAAAGTTAAGCTATCTCTTACATATTATTCTACTCATATATTATCCCTTATATAATAATATTTTGGTGGTTTCGAATCTACATATTTGTTTTATGTTATGAAGCAAAATTTCCGTCTAAAATAGAAGAGCTGATTATTATAATACACCCGAGTATATCTTTAATCGTTGTATCTTGTAGAAGCCTTTCTTCTTTTAAGACAAAGAAAAATACAAATATCTGTTTTACATCTATTAAGTATTGATAATTTCAGCGTAAATACATTTAACTTTATTAAGCTGTACATATTTCAGTTAAATTTTACTGTTAACAAAGTTTATGTCTTCGTTCAGTTTGTGTTAATACAACTTTAAATGACATGAAAATGTCTTTCAGGAACACATGTCCTAAAAATATAACTAAATCTTTAAAATAAAGAGTGTTTCAGCTTCCCCCCTTCCTCTAGTATATACATATAAAAGAAAAGGAACATTATTATTCCCCAGGAATAAAAAATACTTCGATGAATAGATTGACAACAATCGATGTCTTCACGCCTGCACCACTTCGCGTTTCAAAGCAGAAAAATACGAAATCTGTTTTCATTTATAAATACGTAAAAAACAATTATATATCGGGTATAAATGCCTCTATTTTAATTATAATACGCAATATTTTTAAACTGGAACGGCGTTCTGGGGGGTTATATTGTAATACACATTTTGAGTTCATCAAACGGAAAATTTGGCATATATAATATTGCTTTTATTCGGAAATTGCTATTTATGCCATTTACTATTGCGCGCTACTCTTTTTTTTATTCATTACTTTTAACAGTGAATTCATATAGTAGATTTTATGAATCGTCTTTGGAGAGGGGAAGGGGGCAATAATAAATAAATACATATAGGAACATACAATTTTAATATTATGCTAATTTACATTGAGTCATGCTAGCAGTGGCGTAGCTATGGGAATGGGGCGATGGTACGGACCGCCCCGGGCGACACTTGCTTAGGGGCGGCATTTTCGCGATTGAATGGCCGTTTGATTAATGTGGTTCTTTAACTTAATAAACTAAAAAAATATATATCCACGAATAGCTAAGAGCTAAATTAAATATATAAAAACAATAAACAACAACCTAACAAATGCTGACTATGACCCGGCTGGTCATGAAATGCCGCCCTTATAGATATTTTTTTAAAGAAGTTACACTAGATGTTTCCCATTGTTTGTTGTCTAGCACGTGCTAAAATAATGAAATGCCTTATAACTATTAACATATTTCAACTTGAAATCTGTTAGGCACATATTTTTTATATACATAAAATATGTAAAGGATATGTAGTGTAGCTTAGGGGGTCATCGAAAAGAGGCCGTCTGCCCCGGAAGCTATTGAAATATTAATACATGCATTAAGTAACAAATTTTTAGGAAGGTCAGTTTTTATATTAAATAATTACATGGGGAGAAGGCGGCAAAGTTAAGAATCGCTCCCTAGCTACGACACTGAATACGAGGCAAGTTTATAATGTAAGGTTCCAAAACAATTAACTGTCAATTCGAAATAACACTAAAAAAACAGTAAAATTCACATCATCACATATATAACTATTGTATAAGTCGCCATATTCAACCTGTTTCGATATATACGCGTACTTTTTATTTCATATTTTTTGACGCGTTTTGCTTCGCAATGACAAATCAAAGTATTTGCATTCAATTTTGCGTTAAAGGTAAATAAAAAGTGTAAGTTTCAAATAAGGTTTCTAAGCGGACCGTAAAGACATCGAAGATAGCAAATTAGTTGAGCGACCTAGCACCAGTGAAAATATGAAAAAAAAAATTTATATGTATTTAGGATTAAGTATGTTGTATTAAAATTAGCCACCTAAGCTAGTTATCAAGACCAATTTGTAAGACATAAATATGATTAGTATCAAAGGATCGGTTTAGGGACGGCCCTAGTTTATTTTGTGCCATAGGCAGAAACTAAGTTGCTCTTTCCCCCCCTCCCCACATATTCAACACATTACATTTAACACATTCAAATATCAAACACAAATTTATCAAACTTTACTATCAATTATCTTTCGCAAGTTAACTACAAGCATTTTAAAATGTATAGTAATTAAAAATAACTATAATACATAGTGCTCGTTTATTGTATTATGAATATTTATTAAATTTACGCATTTAAGACACAAAAAATAGTAGATCAACGATGTAAAACGGCGGCGAAAACAACTGTATGGTAACCACAGAACAAAGAATAAAATAGTAGCTAACCAAAGTATGCATATAAGAACGATGAGGTACAGAAAGTAAAAAATATGGTTACCATGAAACAAGACACTCAATAAAGGGAGCAAAAAAAGTAATTTTTACCCTCTGCTATGCTAACATAAAAAATATACCATTAAATTTTAGTGCAATCCCTTTTTAATAAACGTAAAATTAATATCTGCATATATATTTTAAAGTTATTAAAATCAATTTTGTAGTTTTAAATATTAATAGAAACCCAGTGCAATTGACATGTTGTCGAAAATAATTCATAAATAATTTCAACATAAAAAAAGTATGTGTTATAGCATTTATAAGCTTAAATAAATAAAGGTTATTTTCATTATTAACAATTTTAGATTTTTTTAGCAACATTGTTTGAAAAATTTTGATGTAAATGTCACGGAGTTGTTTTATTTTTCCAGATTTTTATTTATAATACAAACCTTTTTTAACAGATTTTTATATGCAAACATTGCACCATTCAATGAAAACTGTTTCGCATAGTTACAATATTGTCCGAGAACGCTCAGCACTCTGGGCTCTAAAATATTAAAGGGTATTTGGGAAAATTTTCCTTAGAAAACTAAAGAAAAAGGTCGCCAAGAAAATATTCGTTCAAAAAATATCTCAATTTTTTTTAATGAGCAGGACAAATTCCTGAGAGAGCTAAAAAATTATCATCACGGAAAATATTGTTTAAAAGTCGTTTCCATTTGGACCTGGCGCATCGTAGGTCCATTTGGACCTGGCGCATCGGGCGACCGCCCCTCGGGCCGACCCTGAATATTGTCAACATCGTTGTGTTGAGCATTAGGTTGAGTTGGGTAAGCCTCGGATGTAAAAAATATTTTTGTAAATTGCTACAAAATTATTTTGATTTTATATATAACACGTTTATAATTGCACTGTTGCTACATTTAATTAAAAATATTTGCATTTTGATTTGTACTTAGATTTTAAATACATAGATTTCATATAAATGCTGGATTTTGCCAGCCAAATAATTTTATAAAAGTTTTTATTATGTTCAAATGCGTTTAATTTACGTTTCTTATTATTATTTCTTAGCCTCTTTATAAAAAAAAAAAAACACATTTTTACCTATAATTTTTTTAAGTTTCCGATTTTTTTCATCGCGTTCAAAATTGCTAATTTGCCTATTACTAAGGAGGCCACAGCAACAATAAGCATCGGAGCCCAGAGTTCCAATCGTCTCAACGAACCAAAAATGTCACGTCAAGTACGATCGAATATCGAAGTTTTTCTTACTGATTTCCAGTATAAATTGTTACTGTTAATTATAATGAATTAAACTTTTAGAAGCATTAAAATTACAACATTTTGCGGCAATAAAAGAGATACTTTATCTGATATACACAATATAAATAATTAATAATAAATAAAAAGTTGAATATAGTAATTTTAAATAAACGATTATAGTTAGCGTCTCTGAGTAGTTAAGTTAGCTTTTTTTTATTTAGGTAGCCACCCTGTGAGTCACATCACTGCGGCGGCCTAAGAGTGGGGATTGTCACAACGGCCGCTGGCTGGTGGGTGCCGGCTGGGCGAATTTTGTTTCACGGTAGGGTTGCTAGATATATTTACGATGGAGCTGGTGGCGGCGCCGCTGAAGAAATCGGACAACGTGGAGTTGGCGAGGCCGCTCAAGACGCTGCTCAAGGCGGCAGCTAGCACTGCGGAGAAACCCGAGGAGTTCTCCGCGGCTGCCAACGAGCTCAACTCTCTGCGAAAGGCGGCCGTGTGGCGAGCTTTGGACAGGACGGAAGCTGGATTGGAAGCTCTCTATGCGTACGTTTGCCAATTATTCAATTCTACTAAGTATGACTATGACTCATTGAAGTGAACGTCGTTTAGGATGCTATCGAAACTTTTCCGTCGTATATACGACGGAATGTCAGTTTGCATGTGTGCCAACATAAAGAGAGTGGAATGTTGACCCGTTTCTACTCAAAAATCTTTGTCTTATAGGCTTCAAAGTTCACCTTTATTGTTTATTACTTTTTATAAATTAACAATAATTTCACTATTCTTTTCTCATATTTAGTAACGGGATATTTTCAACCCTAAATCAACAATGGCAATGGAGAGTTTAAGTTCAATCATAATGTGACAATAGCAGTTAAAACATCTGTAACGCAATGGAAAAGGATGCCATTAGATTTAGAAAGTGTCAAATATGGCTCTAAAAATTTCGTAGGTCCAAGATTTACGATACAGAAACTAGCACAAAAACGCAATGTGTCATTTAAAAATTAGGTAAGGTGTCAATTGGTATCTCATAAATTGTCTGAGGAAAATCTCAATCTTGATTTTTTTTTTAATTGTATTATTATTGGAGATGAGAAGTGGATCCTATACTTAAACTAATAATTTTATGAATTTGAGCATAATTCATAATAAATATTGGACTATGGGCAGACAATTTGTTTAAAAACGACCAAGTCTTATGAATTAAAGAATCCTTTCTTATCCACCGTATTCTTTAGACATTGCTCCAAGGGACTATCATTTATTTAGATCCTTTATACAAAAACGGATATGAGAAATGACATTAAAGAATTAATCGACTCCAAAAATACACTATTTTTCGAATCAGATATAAAAAATTGATAGCAAGTAGAGAATAATTGAAGAAAAGATGGAAAATATATAAATTAATAAAAGTAATATACATTTTATTTTTTTACTCTTAACCCTCACTTTGAAAAACGTTGAGACTAATGAAACAACTTGATATATATGTTACAGTGATTTCATACTAACAGTGAAAGTATACTTTCACCGGCGTTTTAGGTAATTCATATTCCGAATACACTTTCGTCAGTGGATGTATATTATTATAGACATAAATACAATTACATTGGTATACGCCGGTGAAAGTATAAGATATGACAGTTGAGTGGTAGTCAATTATTAAATAGTGGCGGCTTTGCTAAGAAAAATTGACGAAATTGAACCTGAATTGTGCACATGAGTTAGCTAACAGATTTAATGTTCAGACCAACAGTTGCTCGCACCTAACCTGTCCTACAGTTTTAATCAAATGATGAAAAATTAAAATATAAATTCACTGGCCTCTAGCAGTGAATTTATAAAGTTATTGTATGATATACTTTCACTGTAACATATAAGATGATAAGACACCATTTTTTTTTTTTAATAAATAAACAAACACTCTTCATTCAGTACTTCATTTTACATTAAATCATTCATATTTTTCATCTCTGTATATCTACATAAGGGCGGGTAGCCTTTATGGGTTATTAGTGAGGATTTAGGGCTGCCATAAAAATAGGTTCGAGATTTACGATACAAAAGATCAACGTGTCACCTACATCATGACACAGACATTTAAAAAATTAGGAAAGGTGTTAATTTGCAAAATATGAGTATCTCATAAATGGTTTGAGGAAAACCTCGCACAGCGAATCTCAATGTGCCATAAATTAATGATTCTAGAATAAAAAGATTTATTTTAGAATCAAATTGTTACTGAAGATAAGAAGTGGATCCTTTACTTTAACACCTGACGTTAAAGGCAGTGGTTGGACTCCAATCAAGCCCCAATTCTAACCTTTCGTAATTATCTGCCTATGGATTATAGGGAGACAATTACGACAGACAGTGTGCTCAACTATTTTTTTTAAAAGCGACGCATACCATAAACAGACCTTCCCTTATGAATTAAATAATGATAATTTTATCTTAAAGCAGTGCTCACCCTCGTGTATCCAAGAAGACGATGGAAAAATTAGTGGATTTTCTTGGGAACTCCTTTCTTACCCATCGTATTCTTCAGATGTTGTATCATCTATTTAGATCCCTGCAACAGTTTTTAGGTGGAAAAAGATATTTTACAAAAACATAAAAATAATTTTAGAAAAAGATGGGAAAATATATAATTTAGTGAAAGTATTACACATTTTAATTTTTAACTCATTAAACGCGAAGACTTATGGAACAACCTAATATGTAAATATTACATATGGAAAAATTGAAATCATATAATTTTACTAACACCTGCCTGATAAAATATATTTTCACTGGTAAAAATGTACTCGGATTAATTTTACTGACATATTTTAAAAATATTTTTGGGATAAATTCGAGATTGTTTTTTTACATTTTGTTTGAGGGATAACCCGAGAATTTCTGGTTTAGAATAAGGTAGGTCATTTCAGCTCTTTTCAGGAGTGGCAAAATTTGCCTAGTCAGTGATCGCCTTTTTAAATATTTTGATTTCATTAAAATTCATAGTATTTCATTTGACCAAATTCAAGGGGAGGCAAATTTGTTTCGCAACGTGAATTGCCATTATAGTTTATTGTTTTAAGTAAATTGACGTGTACTGGCGATTGCTTCCAGGATTTGGATTTTTGGAGGCGTAGACAAAATGGAATGATCTTTGACATTTTATTTTAAACAGTCAGTTTCGCTTAAAGAAGATCCCTCTTTGATCGTCTGTTGCAAAAAAACAAAATAAGGATTATTTTCATTATAATATTAGCAGGAAGGTTACATAAATGAACCGAAACAAGTGTGAAAAAATATTAACAGTAGGGAAAGTCCTGTGTGATTGAGGATGCCGCTAAAGCAAAATTTTATGACTCGGAAACTTCGACATATACGTTGGTTTAACGGAAATAAGGAACCATTTATTTACTCATAGTTACAAAAAAATAATGGTGCATCTTTTGTTGATGTCTTAAAAAAAATATTTTAGAAAATGTATATTTTTAAATGAAGGAATGCTCGTTACACCCAAAAATTTCATTTTTACTTTTTGTGGGGGTAATTTACAACGGTTAGCTGATCACTGTACTATTAAAATGTGTTGACTGGTGTTTTTTTTACATCAGACTTGATTTATCTTTTATTTTTTAAGTAAATAAATTTAAAAAATATGATATTTTTTTGTTTATTATTTAACAGTTAAATATTATTGCTTTTTATTACACTCACATCATTGAGAGTACACAAAAAAAGTATTATTTTTTCATTCAATTAATTAAAATAATAATAATGTCAATACCGGTATTAACTGTTTTATCTGTCTGTAATACCGGTATTGCAATCCCTAATAACTGCAGATTATCTAAAGAACATTTCACCCTTTACGCTTCTTGTTATTTATTAATAACATAACAATCAAAACTGCAGTTTTCATTTGTATAGCGATGATTTAAAATTGTTTAGGTGCATTAATTTTGTTGCAGACTATTTTTACATATTCTCTGTAGAGATATGCTTCCGTCGATTGTTGAGTTTTTAGTATCAGAAATTGACTGTCATGATAAATATTATAAACCAAATGACTCGGAACTAATTATATGAGGATCATAAACCATCAATTATCAGTAGTCATATTACTAAATCTTAATTAATTACAAATTTTCTGTGACCACAAACATGACTCGTCGATTAATATTCTGGTGTTAATTTTTTTATTTTTCATTTTAGCTATTATGATGAAATCGCATCGTTGGAAGAAAAAATTCCGCCGCAAGAAATCACAATTCCTTTCAAATGGAAAGACGCCTTCGATCGTGGAACGATTTTTGGGGGACGCGCCAGTTTGAGTAAGTTCGATCCTTAAGCACAAATTTAACTATTGGCATATTTATTCAACGATCGATAATTACAGCCGTAAGTTCACTGGGCTTTGAGAAAGTCTGCATTTTATACAACATAGCAGCTTTACAAAGCATCATTGCGGGGACTAAGGACTTGGACGATGAAGACGGACTCAAATCTGCTGCTAAATTATTCCAGGTAGATATTTCATAATTATAAATCTATAATTTATAATATTTATATCATATTTTTTTAGCAATCTGCTGGTGTTTTTAAATTTTTAAAAGAGAATATTATGCTATTGGTGCATCAAGAAACGACAACGGATTTAAGTCATGATGTACTATCTGCTCTTCAACATTTAATGTTGGCTCAAGCTCAAGAGATGGTCGTTAAAAAAGCCATCAGCGGTAAGTTGAATTGTATTTTTTTTATTTTAATTTGGTATTGAATATAATTTTTTTTTTAGATAATATGAAGCATCCTTATATTCCATGCTTAGCAAATCAGTGTAAAGAGCTATACGGTTTCGCTCTTAAAGATCTTCAGAAGGAGAGCGTTAAACAGATAATCGATAAAGATTGGTTATCAATTGTAAGTGTATAAAAAAATTAATTTAATAATGTACTTTGAAACGTAAGATAAATTTAATATCTCATAGTCGGCGTCAATGATTTATTTTTTATTGTTTTTTAGACTAAATCTGTTTATTTTCATTTACAGGTCAACGCTAAACAACTGGCGTATGAAGCGGTCGCCTTTTATTATTACAGTCTCCACTTCAAGGCGAAAAAGTCTTTCGGCCAAGAAATAAGCGCCGTGCAACAATCAGTCGAACTTTTTAAAAGCGCCCAGACGGCACGCGGTAAACCTTTCTTTAACGATCAAATGACTAAGGCTCAGAGGAACTTGGCCGAAGTAAAAAAAGACAACGACTTGATCTATCATGACATAATTCCCGATGTAAATAAATTGGAACCTATCGGTAAAATTTCACTGGCGAATCCGCTTCCGATGCCGAAAAGATGGAGTCAGAAGAGCGCCGGTTAGTGTCTTTTTGAATAATCAACACTGCCAACTACCGTTAATTTCGAACGTGTTGTGATTCTATTATATTGGTTATTCATATCGTTCGTAGATTTGTTCGAGTCTTTAGTGCCCGTGCCGGTGAACCAAGCCTTGGCGGCTTACGACGTTCGAAGGATAGAGATAGTCAACGGAGAGATCAACAAGTTGAGAGAGAGCACTCAGATTTTGAATTTGTAAGTCGATCAGAATACGTAACATTCGAAGAGCGGGATTTAATTTAACTGTTTTATAGTGCTCTGGTATCTCTGAATCTACCGGCTGCCATAGAAGTTACGTCCGGAAGCGATCTACCTCAGTCTATTATGGACAAAGCTGAATCGATCAAAGAGTCGGGAGGAGTCGAAGGTTTGTTGGGCTTGATGAGAGATCTGCCTGAACTTTTGCAAAGGAATAACGATATTCTCAACGAGGTAAAGTATAATATATGCACGAATAGAATCTGTTTTGTTGTAGCGGGATTGTCTAAATTGCGAGGAATATTTTTTAGACTGAGAAAATGCTTAAAGAAGAGGCAGAAGCTGATAAACAGCTTCGTGGACAGTTCGGAGCGCGCTGGACCAGGACTCCATCGGAAAATCTCACGCAGATGTTCGTTTCGAAGGCTTCTAAATATAAACAAATCATTGAAAACGCAGTGCAAGCTGATAGTGTCGTTCGTCAGAAGTACGAAACGCACAGAGAGGTCAGTTTTTTAATTATTTATTTATTTAATATGATTTAAAAATTTCTGATGTATCTCGTTATTTAGGGTATAGAGCTACTAGGAAAAAGCACCACCGAACTTCAATCCAACGTTCCGATGTCATCTTCCGGCGGAGTGAAAGAGAGCTCGGCTGTTTCTACACTTCGTCGATTGATGGAAGATGTTAGTATAATAATTTAAATTTGCTAATACGTCCAAGAATTGAATTTATTAATATTTGGGTCAGAATTTATATAACATCGGCCAGAATAAATATTAGTCGGTCAATATTTATATTAAATGGTTAGAATTTAAATCGGGCTGGTCAGAATTTATATTAAATGCTTAGAATTATTTTGACAGTTGGTCAGAATCATTTTTTTTCATAGTGCTATCGTATAGCAGTGGTGTTAAACTCGTACACGAAGAGGGGTTGTCAAACGTTTTACAATGGCTACATATTTTTATACCACTGCATAGGAAAGGGTGAGTCCGTGCAAGAAGTTTTGAAATAGTACTGTTACCGGGAAGTGGTTAAAAGAGTCTGCATGCCCCAGAGCAAAGAATCTCCCCCCTTCCCCTTTTATGCTAAGAAATAAATTTACAAAAATAAAAAAAAAATAGATTTATTTTACAGCAAAGAAATATGTAAATAAAATTAATATTTTTTTCTTTGAACTTTTTTTATCAACATTGAGTATAATTTTTTAAGATAATGATGTGTTCAGTACTAATTCAAAATTTTCATTTTTAACCGCTTTCCTGGCGAATTTTCTTACAAGTTCAACGTTCGCAAAGACTCGTATACGAGTCATCCGTGTTTCTTCAAAGAAATTTTAAAGACTCGCATACGAGTCATCCGTGATGAATGTGTTAAGAATTGAATTTAAGAAAGTAAAAAAGGGAAAACATATAAATGTTTTTGACAATCATTTAATAAAAATGAATTAACAAAGAACATAAAAAGTAAGGAAATGTGTCAATTATCCAATATAAAAAAATAATTCAACAATTTTCCTGGTCTGTCATTATTCCCGCTTCATTCCTCACTCAGAATTAAATAGATTCATTGAGAGTTATTAATGGGGTGTTCACTGCTCAAATCAACTCTCACTCGCTCCTAACAGTTTAGATGCGAACGAGATATTTTACATAATATTTATAAAATAAATAATTTGTTGCCCATTTTTATTTATAATTTTTTTTTAATTCACATTATTGTAATATATTTTTATTCTAACCATATGCCATTTTAATTCTAACCATTTGATATTATTCTGATCTTGAATAATATAATTATGACCATTCATTGTTTTAATTCTATTCGTCCTATATTTTTATTCTAACCATTTGATATTTATTCTGACCTTGAAAAATATAATTATGACCAGCATGTTCATAAAACTGACCGAGATTTGAATTTTATTCGTACCCAAAATAGTTTTAAATACTGACTAATTGTTGGCTTTATATTTTAGGTTGAAACGATCAAAGCCGAGAGGGACGTCATTGAATCAGAGTTGAAATCGGCGACTCATGACATGAAATCGACGTTCTTGGCTGCTCTTACACAGGACGGGGCCATAAACGAACCGAACATTTCTGTCACTGCTCTGGGCGAAGCTTACGGACCTCTCCAAAAGCAAGTCGCTAGCAGCATCGAGCGACAGGAAAGGCTCGTCAAAGACATCCAGAGCGCTAACGATACTTTCGTTTCGGAGAGCGGAGGCGGCGGCGGAGATAGGGAAACCAAGTTGTGTCAGTTGGCTTCTGCGCATGACGCTTATGTTTCTTTGCTGTCCAACTTGAAGGAAGGAAACAAGTTCTATAACGATCTTACGCAAGTATGTCGGTTTTCCGAGTGTGAAAAATACTGTTATCTATTTGTATTAAATCATATTTGAAACATTTCAGCTATTGGTTTCCTTCCAAAATAAAGTATCCGATTATTGCTTCGCACGCAAGACTGAGAAGGAGGAGCTTCTTAAAGATTTAACGCAAGAAACTTCCAGGAGCGGAGTCGGACCGACGCCTACTCTGCCGCAGCATCATAATGTTACTCCTACTGGTACGACAGATGCATTTCAAATGCGATTGTACGTCTTATGATTATTATGACCTGATCTAATTTTATTGCAGAACCGAAGGTGCCTCCAGTCAGGCCGCCTCCGCCGTCGACAGGACCTACCGCACCCGGCTCAAACCAACCGTCCAATCTACCTTATCCTCAAGGACAAGCCGCCATGCCGACTCCGTACGGTGCGCCGAGCAATACGCCATATCCAACTTACCAGCCGACTGTTCCGATGCCTGCGGGATACAATCCTTACGCAATGCCTTATCCGTCAAGTAAATTTAATTTTATAAATGATTTTTTCGAGAAATTAATCACACGGCAACGTTTCAGGTGCTTCTTATTCCGGATTTGCTCAAGCGCCGTATATGGGTCAACCGATGCAATATCCTCAAGCTTCGATGGGTGGACCGTATCAACAGCAACAGCCCCAATTTCCGCAGTATCCTCCTGGCATACCGCAATACAATCCGGGAATGCCTCCGCCTCAATTTCCTCAATATCCTCAGCAACAGCCACCACCGTGGTAAAATATTATAAACCGCACACTTATATAATATATATATATATTTCTTTTACATTAATAATTTATATAATCTTTTATCATAATAAGCAAATCGTTATTTTAAATCACTACAAAACGCTCTGAAAATTTATTTTTTACATAAAAATAACAGTCTCTTAATGATTTATTTTGAATTTTAAAATAGTCCTAAATTGCCTTAATGTGGTTGTAGATAAATGAAATATACTATAACTGTGATAGTTTATTATGACGAATATATTTTTTTAATCGCCGATTGCGTCACTTATGTAAAAATAAAACAGAAGGGTAATCAAATTTCAATCGCTCAATCTGTTGTAGGTTAAGTAACCGTGTTGATCGTTATGAATAGAAATTTATGACTAATCGGAGTTGAGCTACCATCGATGCGTTATTGTTAATCAAATTACGATTTTAATGTAATCAAAATGTATTTTACATTTTTTCTTATATCGCTTTATATTTTTATATATATGTATGTATGTTTATTCGTGTAATTTATTTCCCTTAATTGAACGATTTTGCAATCGGTCATATCACGTAGGCTGCGGTGAAACCTAGCAAGTTTCAGATTTATAACGTATGACATTTAAATGTTTTTTTGAAATTATATACGTTAAAGAAATTATAATATGCATTGAATAAAAAAATGTTATTGCTAAATTTTGTGTTTATATTTCATTACATACAAAACCTGTATAGACTTATTTTAGGCTGAAACCAAATGTTTCGGTTTTAGCCGAAACCAGTATGTTTAAAATATAGAACGGCGTTAACTTTAGCTACATCATGCAGAACTAATACAGGTGAATTAAAATATTACAATTTATAGGATTCTTCTCTCGGTGGTTTTCAATGGCAACACTTCTAAATTATAACTATCAATAGTGCGCTGTCATTGTGACAACGCACTACCGATAGTCACGGTAAATTAAATTGAAATAAGCAGAAAAATCCACTGATGGTAATGGATTTTTCTAATACATTAGTTAAAGATGCTGTAGCACTCAAAATTATAGACAATATAAACTGTTCTGTTCGCATCGAGCTTTCTTCATTAAGTTTCGCCTCTGTAATGTTAATTGCAAAACTATCATGATAGTCTTATAGATTTCCTAATGACTCCTTACAAAGAAAATGCGTCACATGTTAACCCTTTCCGGTCCTATGTCGAATGTCATTCGACATCGACTTTATTCCAGTGAGTCCTATGTCGAATGTCATTCGACATTTTTTCTTCATCAGTTTATTGTCAAAATACAAGCAAACATATTTTTTTCTCACTTGTATTTAGTGTAGCGGTATACTGGGATGAGGATTGAATGGTTTTTATGAGCATTTGAATGTATAACTTTCTACCTGAGAAGGATACAAAAGGTTTGTTTTAGTGGCTAGATTGGTACTCGTCACTCGGATCAGTTACGCTCGACCCATCCACGTGAAAACAATTTGATAATTATTATTACCGATACTTATAATTGTACTATTATTATAATAGTTCGCACCCCTCAAAAATGCCTAGAATTACAAAAAAAAAAACGCGATAACATCGAGTTTGAAAGAAGTGATGAAGAATATATGAATGAAGTGAACAGTGACTGAACTATTTGTTGAAAGTGGAAATGAAGATGTTTCTGTGGTAATAAAACAAACAAAACCGAAGAAGAAGATTATCCATAACTGATCCTGGACCATCTGTTCCCCCCGAGTGCTTGGAGTTCTAATTCTAGTAAAGAAATAAATAGTCGTACAATACCACGAGTCTACAGAGCCTTGAGCAGCAGTGATAACGATTCCGAATTTCGATCAAGATTATTACTTCCTGTTTTTATATTTAGGCGATAGGGAGCAAAGACTGGACAAAAAGGGTCATTTCTTATACCTCAACCTTCAAGGGAAGCATAAAGATTGCCTGGTATGCTCCAACAAAAAAAATCCTGGGTGTAGGAAAGAAACGCGATACATTTGTGTAACTTGTGAGAGAAAGCCCGGCCTTTGCATCGGTGAATGTTTTCACCGATATCATACTTTGGGTGTGTATAAAATGTAATAATTAGAGCATTATCCTTACCTTCAAAAAAAAAAATTGTAAACATAAATATAGTTTTATTAAAAAAAAAAAAAAACTAGATGTATTGTTTTACCCTGTAATTCTCTAAATCTTTTGTGGACCTGGTAGAAAATTTTTTTTTTTTTTTTGTGGACCGGAAAGGGTTAAGTATATATATAAGAAGATAAAATAAGAGACACTTGCACTCGAAGAAAGAGAGAGAGTAAAGTCAGAGACAATTAAAGCTTTTCGTTCGCTCAATTCTTCCTCCCGGTCCTTAACATATGAACGGATTACAAAATGTCTTGCCTAATCTGTGGATAGCATTGAAAATTTTATTAATTATCCCAACAGTTGCTTTATGTGAACGTAGTTTTAACAAACTCAAACTTTTTAAGGTAAATAAGATGACTATACGTCCTCCTCTCAGGAGGATTGTCCTCCTTTGACCGAGGTGACCATTTTTTAGAGCTCGAGGCACTGAATATCTGAACAAAATTGTCTGAGATGACATTTTTTTAGTGTCCTTTGATATTTTCGAAATCTGGTCACCTTAAGACAAATCATTGAGCATCCTTATTAACCACTTAAATGCAACTCAACACGTTCATTGCGAACAAATTATCGAGACATTCATGTAGGGGCTGACGAATTTTGTAAATTTTAAATATATAAAAAGCTTTAAAAATTATAAAATAATTTAGGATTTATTTTTGTCTGACTCATTTCCGACGACTTGGGCACGTGCAGGCGAGTATTGTCTAATTATAGCTATATCAAGGGCATTAAGGGCTGACATATTTTATATTACTTTT
Organism: Plectrocnemia conspersa; assembly: GCF_051122295.1. Taxonomy (NCBI): domain Eukaryota; kingdom Metazoa; phylum Arthropoda; class Insecta; order Trichoptera; family Polycentropodidae; genus Plectrocnemia; species Plectrocnemia conspersa. Next base: position 25,837,382 of record NW_028277165.1, read on the forward strand.
ACATTTCAATCAAATCAAATGTACTTTTCGTACGATACTAAGCTTAAATTTGTTTCTTCTTGAGCATCTTAATTCACAGTCGAAATAAACAAAACAGCCAACTAATATCATTGATTACAAGAATAAGTCCATAACATAATTTACAGAGATATGATTACTACATTGAATATCTTAACACTTAACTTACTGGTCAGGTAGTAAATACCCATCATGTTCGCTGATGGTAATTCAAGGAACGAGTAGAACCAGGAGGGAACAAAATTTAGCCATTCAGTGGTCGTTTTTTTAATATTTCGACTTCATTAAGATTCATAGTATTTCATTAAATTACATGCATTTTTCTGGCCAAATTCAAGCAGGAACAAATGCCTCCCCTCCCCCAACTCCCGAAATGACATCCATATTTAGAATCTATGTCAAAAGCAATTACGACTTACAACAAGTGAGAATCGAATATGGCATATCTAAATAGCAATAGGAGCGCAAAAAAATTATCACTTTTCAAAAGTCAAATGCAAAAAAATCGTTGAGAAGGGATAACGTTTTTTTCGCTCTCCTATTGGTTAAAATTCACGCAGTAAGTTGTAATATTGTTATAAAAAGCCTTATTATGAACGCTAGATAATCGAGGGTTTCCACTTCAATGGCGATGGCATGATTTTATTGCTTTTGACGTGGATCCCAAACAGGGACCTCCTTGAATATGGGCAGAATGAATCTAAATGAAATGGAAATATTAAAAAAACGAACACTGACCCTCTGGAAAAACTGAAATGACATCCCTGGATATTAGCAGTGTTGAACTTTAGATCCATCATTAGTTCAGCAAGCTTCTTTACTAAATAAGCTATGTAAAGACAACGAGCGTCACTAAAAGAACGCTGGAGAATAATCTTTTGTCTTAACAAAGCCTAGTATTCTCAGCATGCGTAACAGTTGTGACTTGGGAGAAGCTGTAATTAAAACTTCATAGCGCCCAACGTTAATCAATCTCTTTCCACACAAATATGAAATGCAAGCAGAATACAATGACGGAAATAAATTATTTCCAAAGTATTTGTTATCGCTTCTACAGTATCGATCAGTAGATTATTATAAAGATTTGGCCTAAATAATTTATTATTACATATTTGGCTTTGTATCAAAATTATAAGTACAAAAATATATACAAGGACAACGAGGTGAGAATAAATTGAGAAATATTAATATCGTAAAACGAAAATTATATTTATTATATCATCAAATAAACGTACTACACAAATTGAATCAACTACATTCTTCGCTCAAATTATCCTTGGTGGTATATACACAAAACTGATTTTTATTCAAGACACTAGTTGATTTAGAAGGTTGGCGGCTTTACAATGTTTTTGTAGTCGTGTCCGGGATCGATAAGCTGCGAATGAAAAAAAGCATCAATCACGTTACAAAATCAATCACAAGTTAAACAGTGTCGTAGAAATATAATACCTTGTAGCGCTTGTCGGCATAAACTTGCCACGGCTCGCTGTTGTTGTTGCGAGTCCACGTGACGTCGGGGTTCCTGATAGCTAAGCGAGCGGTGTACCAGGCGGCAATGCCGCAGCCCACAGCTACGCAAACGTACAGCGGGACTAACTGCAACAAAAGTGCATCGATCGATCGATAATATACTATCTGATATGATTAAAAAAATTATCGGGTCGGGTCAGTTCGATACGATTACTCGATTCGCCTTCTGCGCGTAAGTAAAGCAATAAACTTATCAGAATATAACCTCAAAGACGATGTTGTGTCAAACAAAATGAACAAATATAAATTTATGCTCAAAATATCCAATGTTTTGGTCGTATAGTTATTTTTACGATTGACAATAAGTCCAAAATGGGTATTCAAAGCCATTATAAATATGACAGTTATGTAAGAGGGTTGTCAAAAATGGGCCAAATTTAAGGGAGGTTCATGTAGTCGTGGCGAGACACTCACCGAAGGATGTTTCTTCATCCCCTCGACGGACAAACCCTTCATCAGCTTCACCATGGTGATTTCGTGGACAAACCTGGCGTTCTGAGAGAGAGAACGATCGCCACTATTGAAGTGTTGCGCGATGCGCATGCGTAGAGCCCGTGCCAATTGCGCATTGACGATTTTATTTTTTATTTATTTTTATTCATTTTGTCTACCGAAATAGTTAATAACATTCTATTATATTAAATAAATACAAAATTGTATTATTCAAACTATTATATCCTCCCCCTCTTTTTAATATTTAAAGGTATTCATTATGAAAGCATATTAACACAGTAGTGTCGGAAAAATATTATACATATTATAAAAACAGATCAAGATAGTTTATTTTTGTTAAAAATATTATAATAACCAATAATAATAAAATACCAGATATAGATATTTATTAAAATGATATTTTCTTGAAGAAAAGTTTTAAATTTATAGGACTTTAAGAAGTTTTCCTAGTGTGTCAAAAGTTAAACGATCGCGAATATTTTCTTCAAAAAATTCACCCATCAATTTCCATTTTACTAAATGAAATCTTGTAACGTTTACTCAAAATAAAAATTAAATACAGTAGTCGGTCATTGTTTAATTCGTTTGCGATGAAAATTCATTATACCTAGTGCTTTATATTGTTCAGTATTTCAATCTTGAAGTTCGTTATGCCCAACCGTCTGCTGGTATCTTAAACTGTCTTCTACTCCTTCGCAGTCTCTTCATTAAGTTAGAGCCACAACATATTTTTAATACCATATTTGAGCCGTTTGTAATCCGTATAGAAGTTGAGAATCACTTCCATACAGGGCCGGCCCGAGGGGCAGGCAGTACAGGCGATCGCCTGGGGCGCTAGATCCTGTGGGGCGCCGTGATACCAAATAAAGGCGCAATATTCACTTAAAATTATCAAACAATATTGTTAAAGAATATAATCTGATATTTTTTTGTATACACTACTGTGTACTCTTTAGATTATTTCACGCGACGAAAAAAAAATCGCGACGAAAATAAAACTACAAATTCTTAAATACTCTCAATCGCAAAAAAGAGTATGGTGTCAAATATATGTAATATCAAATTACTTTAATTTCAATTATATTTTTGCGCTCATGTAATGAGTTATTAAAGTATTATTAGGGTGGGGGGGGGGGGGGCGCAAATTTAGTTTTTGCCTGGGGCGCAAAATAATCTAGGGCCGGCTCTGCTTCCATATTAGTCGAGTCTATGTGGATTTTTCCATTAGGGTTACCAAGGAAAGGATTATTAAACATCGTCATCAATTGCGACTCTTTAGGGCTCTTACAGCCCACAGCTTAAAAGCTTCGAGCGTCAGCAGATTGTCGTGAAATTTTTCGAGATAACTTTTGAACGAAAAAAATTCTAAGTGACCTTTTTATTTTTAGTATTTATTTCCTTGTATGAAGTTTTCATAATCTGGTCACTTTAATAATTTGAATCCAGAGCAACGAATACTTAATATCTATTTTGATAAATAATATCAGTTTATTTATTATATGTCGATTCCTCGATTTAATCGTGTTAAATCGTGTCTAAAAATAACAATTGTCATAGACGAGGAGATCGTTACTTTTATTTTGTATTTGGCCATAATAGGTATATGCGCGGCCGTGTCGCGGGTGCCCTCGCGAGCGGGCCGCGAGCCGGCAGCCCATCGCTGACCCGTCGTTAACCATGAGCTTCCTATTGTGAGTCTTCTTCTTTCCACTACTGCGTCTGCCTCGTCCTAGTCTTCTCGCACCTATCTGTCGGCTCCTTTCGAGAACGACTGCTCAGTGTCGCCTCCGGAATACATTTTCCGAAGACAATATCCTGCGGAGGATTCGCGAACACCGAACACCGAACGACCGGTTGACGTTTGGTGTCTATAAAACAACTTCTATTGTTACGATCGTAAATATTGTTTTATCGACGATTTATTCAACACCCGTCACATGTTTGTTATTCTAGAAATAGTAGTATACATCTGTAAATCTCTCATCGTGTAACAAATAATGAGTCACAAATTAGTTATAAATATATTTTGTTAATAATTAATATATTTACTAAACTGACAATTTTTGTTAGCATGTTCATTTTCCTGACATTGTTTTGCGATTAAATCTCGGTGAATAAGGTGATCGGACGTCCTCCTCAAAAATGTTGTCCTTGAACAATAGTTTCCGAAATGACCTTTCTTTAGCTCCCGTCATTTGTACTCCTTGAAAAAAAATCATTTTAACACATAAAGTTGCTTGCCCATTAAAAAACGGTTTTTTTCCACTGCGGGGCTGCTTTTAACATCCACTTTGCGTAATCGACGTTGTTTTATTTTCATCGATAATTGATGAGACACGTTGAATTTTATTGTACAAATAGCAATTTTCACTTCAGCAGAAATAATTTTTCTATGAGCCATTTTTATAAAAATCACTGTTAAAAATTTGAAATTATTATCCAAATTCTATCGAATTAGTCCACAAATTACCATTTACGAACAATTATGATGTAAGGGATGGTTTAGAAAGAGATTAGAAAATAAACGTAATTATTTTATCCAAATGATTAGACAGAACCACAAATTGCTGCACTCTGAATAGTCTCTTTTGTTCAATCTGTAACTGTATCGTATTTCAAACCTTTCGGGTATATTTCATTATTCTTTTGTTAATAATGGGTTTCAAATGTTTTAACGCACTTCATTTATTTCCTACATTAGTTGCTTGCAAAATGTGTGAAATGTTGGAGTGGTTCAATTATTTTGTCACACCCCTGTATATATATTTTCATTTTGCTAATCATTTTTTTTCTATAGCTGAATTAATTTAACATCTTTATTTGTATTTAAAATCTTATTGATTGTTTTTCGGATTAAAAATAAAAAATTCAATAGAAATAACAACTGTCACCAACGCTATCTAGCAATTTACCTACAAATTATAACTTTCAACTCTATAAAATATTAATTACTTACACTTACCTATACAAAAATGACGATATATCGATCGTTAGTCATCGTTCAATTACTAATAGTTAATGACCCCAAAACAAATGAATTACTCATTCGTTATTATTAATTACTGATTATATTTTATTCATACAGCGGAGGCAGGTCTAACAAGACTTTTAAACCAAAAAAGAACATCCCCGAGGGCACGCATCAATACGATCTTATGAAACATGCGGCGGCAACGCTCGGATCTGGAAACCTCCGACTTGCGGTTATGCTCCCCGAGGGCGAGGACCTCAACGAGTGGGTGGCCGTCAACACGGTCGACTTTTTCAACCAAATAAACATGCTGTACGGCACCATTACCGAGTTCTGCACGGAGGACACGTGTGCGATCATGTCGGCGGGCCCCAAATACGAGTACCACTGGGCGGACGGGCACACGGTCAAGAAGCCGATCAAGTGCTCGGCGCCCAAGTATATAGATTACCTAATGACGTGGGTGCAGGACCAGCTGGACGACGAAATGCTGTTCCCGTCTAAGATAGGCACGCCGTTTCCCAAGAACTTTCTGCCCATCGCCAAGACCATTCTGAAGAGGCTGTTCAGGGTTTACGCGCATACGTACCATCAACACTTCGAAGAGGTGGTTCAGCTGGGAGAGGAGGCTCATTTGAACACGTCGTTTAAGCATTTCATATTTTTCGTTCAGGTTAGCATAGAATAAAATACATTTTCTAGGTTCGGTGTTCCATTTTTTATCCTGTTCTTTCTTTTATATAGGAATTCAGTTTAATAGAACGGCGAGAGCTGGCTCCCCTGCAAGAGTTGATCGAAAAACTGACGGCGAAGGACGGATGCTGAACGAGGAACCGCATCTTATGTAGATTCATTTCGAACGTTATCGATGTCGACTGACAAGTGTCATTGTTTAATTTTCACTATAATTATGTATACTATTTAAGTCAATCTGTGACGCTATAAGTCGTTATGTATATGTTTTTCTCTGTTTATAATCTTTTTCCGGTGTAATTGTGCGTTTTCTGTTATCGGAACGACAGCTGCGCCTTTTATCATGCGGCAAACGTTTCAGTGATAAACAATAGGAAACGGATATAGTTTAGGTGTTTTTTTTTTAAAAAAAGTTTCGTTTCGTCCGTAAAATCCGTAGAACTGAAGACGGATCATGTTTTATTTTTATTTTAAATATATATTTATATTGCTTGGCGATTTTTGTTGAAAAAATACTTTAAAAAAAGGATTACTCAATTTATATACATATATGGAAAAATTATTATTTTTAATAATATGTAATTTATTATTATTTTATTTTTATTATTTCCGATTATCATTGTTTTAAATGATGCACTAAGATTCAATGTCAGATAAAATTCTCGCATACGCTCTTAAATATTTTTATATGTGGAATTATTTGTTGTTCTACATGTATATTTTTTTAAACATATCGTATTCGGTTGTCATTTAGAGTAACGAAAACTTCAAGTAAAAATGTTACTAATTATAATCTATATTAAATCATCAGTTAGATGATAATTATTTAACAAGAAATGATATTTTACGCTGCATTTAAACGATAAATCAAACATACAAGCAGGAAGCATTAAGTCATTAAAAATGTTTAGCGGTTTTCTAATCATTTTATCAAATGCTATTTATCCTGTAACTTATTTTTCTATATAAAAAATTAAGCATTATTTAATCTTCTGCTATTAATAATAGGCCTGAAAATTATTTTTTTACTATTGAGTTGGTATCACTGTTATGTTTTATATATATATATATGAGATTTATGTATGTTTTAACAACTTGCATACAAATATATTTCATTTTATTATATGTAGTGATTTATAATATTCATCAAGTGATTCAACAGTGATATCAACTTAATCCGTCAATGTTAATTTGAAAATACGTATATTTTTCACAAATTATGTGCTGATTAATTGTCAGTTAGTATATTCGATGAGATTTATTGACGGTGCCTCTCTAGTACCATATGAAAACTCGCTGAATTTACCATATAAATAAATATATCCCACACGATTTATCTCTTCGAAAGCTTGTGTATATTTTTGAAATCCCGAATCGGTATGTGTTGTTTCGCCTATCGTGCGAGAGAAACGAGCAGCGGTACTATCGGCCGCCAAGTCGAATGCCTTGTTTTGTGGACCTGAACGGACTCATAGAATAATACTAATGTTAAAGAGTGAACACAACCAGAAATAGTAATAAAGTCGTATTTATTGCGTAGCGTTAAAAAGAAACAATGGAGTTGTCATCTGAAAATGTGTATTTTTCCACCATTTAGAAATAAAAATATATATTATATATAAATAGTATATCTGATGATTTAGCCCTAAGACTCAAACACGAGGCATACTGAATTTACTAGAACAATCTATCACTACTGTCTGTGTATATTATTATACTGTATTTATGAAGTATAATTTTATAGGATTGTATAATAAGTTAAACGATAAATAAAAAAAATATTGTAAATCGCACGTTATTTTATTACATATAGATCGTCACAAAACCGTTACATATGATTGGGATAGCAGTCCAATTTCCTAAACTATGTATATATATAATGTATCAATATGTATATTGCTTCATAAGAGAAAGAAAACCTTAACCGCCTAGTAAAGTAGCTTGGAAAATTTCAGCCTAAATTTTATTAACAACTTAATTAATTTAGCTAGGCGGCGGTGGTGGCGGTGGAGCTGCCAATATGTTCGGTGGGGCAGGCGGAGACGGCCAATGCGGCGGCGGGAAAGGTGGTCTCCATCCGCCTCCAGGCGCAGACATGTTCATTTGCGGCGCTAATCCAAACCGAGGCGGTGGTGGCACATTTTTATTATCACCCTATAAATTATAAAAAAAACATTTATTAACCAATTGATCAAATTATTTATAATTATTAATTAAGTAAACTGATGCCTTTGATTGGAATCTTTGCGTTATCTGGATGTTGGAATTTAGTCAGTGTATAAAACAAATATATTTAAGAACGTATGATTTGGATCAAGCAGGCGTTGAACAATGTTTTATGCACTGACTTGAAAACAAATCGACTGTAGTATATGTGATGCTGATTTATAAAAGCTTCATTATCAACCTGACCATCCAGAATTGAAGGTATTTTTAGCTTTGCAAATTTTACAAAGCATAAATTAAAAACTTGAGGAAAAATTTTCTTGATCAATCAGGTCGATTCTACTTTCTTTGGGAAAACTATATCGAGACAAAGATTTATTAACACATTGAATACTGGGCATTATTCCTAAAAATGGAGCCGTGCGGCGGGGATTATTTGCGAAAATTAGGATACAAACATATTTTTTTTAAAACCGTAACTCTTTAATTAGTCAACGTTTTAACGTCAAATTTTAAAAACAGATTCATGATGATCGTTTTTTTGTATTCGCAATGATAAAATCAGTAAACGTCAAACTGTGGATCGCGTACCAATAAAATAAAATATAATTTTTAGTTTAGAATAACCAAATATATATATTTTTGAATAAAGACAATAAAAATAATAATAAAATGATGATAAAATACTGTTGTTTATAATAAAAACCGAAAATATCTAATTTTGTGACCTATACAATCAATTCCAAATTTTTAACACTTGACTGTCAAGTTACGCAGCGATATTTACACGACACCCAACTGTCCAATTTCGAACAAACGTAACGTTTGCCTATGGCTAAATGTAATCTTTTATTGTTTATGTATTATTTTATATTTCTGTTATAATTTATGAATTATTATTTTATATAGTATATTTAATATAATTAAAAATTATCAGTGATTCTAAACATTTTATTGCGTTAATATTATATATTTACCACTTTTTGTATTTTTACCACACGGTACGCAATGTGTTAAAATAATGAAAAACACACACTTAATGTATACTTCGCATCCAATAAAGACTCGATCCACCAATGTGCTTGGATAGTTACACAAATTAATTAAAGTCTTAATTTTCGCAATAATCCCTGCCGCACGCTCCATTTTTAGGAATAATGCCCGGTATTCAATGTGTTGGTAATTGAAAACGTGTTGAGAACAGTTTATTTATTTTGAACAGATCGGGATCAGTTCAGGTCTAAATATTATAATATTATAAAATATCACATTTGGGATTGATGAATCTGCATTTAAATGCCCACGATACCTCTACATACATATATATAACAGAAAAAAATGATAAATAAAAATCATTATATTTTATATTATAAAATTTTGAATTTGATTTCCTGTAATTTATTTCTTAGAAAATAGTATCAATAAATGAAGGAGTACGAAATAAATAAGCATTACAAAAATATATTGTAAACCTAACAAAATATAATGATGCAAAAAGTTGTAAAATAAATTAACGCAATTAAAAGTTGAGAATCACTGATAATTTTGTTATAATGCTTCGGGTTGATAATATGTACTTAGATATTAGATCTGGCTTAACATTTCGTTTTTTTATGCGGTTACCTTTGAATATTTTGGGTTTTTTGTAATTTTGTAGATAAGAATTTCAAGAAACATATCTCTAAGAAAATTACCATCTTTACCTGAATCAAACCGATAAGGTGGGGTTTTTCGGTAACATTTTTATAACGGCGTGCGTTTAGCCTAACGGAAACGTTACATTTGTTCGAAATTGGACGGTTGGGTGTCTTGCGAATATCGCCGCGTAAATCGACCGTTAAGTGTTAAAAATTAATTAACATATTTATATATTATTAATACGTGATTCGCAATTTGGTGTTGAGTGATTTCACTATTTCTAATAAATAATATGTGAGATAATTCCATAGAAAAAAATTATATGTATATATGTAAACATACATCTTGAAACGAATTTATTTTACTCGAGTTTTGAGCCTCTGGAATTTAGAATTTCTACTTTTTTGAACAATTTTTAGTAAATATGATATTAGTAACATTTGTAGGTAAATCCCTAAATAAATACGTTACAGTAAATACGCAGTTTACATGGGTTTTTTTCGTATGAAGTTAAAATGACGAAACTGACGCAACGGAAGGTTTCTGAAACGCACAAATTTGTGCACACCGTACGCAATGTGTTAAAAAGAATGATTTATTTTAAACTTTTTTATAAAAAAAACGAGGGTGATATTGTTTCACAATAGCCTGTACGTTAATTGGGCTCGGTGATCATTGCTCAATTGGTCGGATTATTGTTTACACAAACATTGGTCACAAGGCAACTTCTCACAAGGAAAATTGCTCACACGAAAATTAGTCTCAAATAAATCGCAAAATTAACAGGACAAAGTAAAAATAAAATCAACTGATTAAAATAAAAAATTAGTAAATATTCATACAATATTTTTTAAATAATTATATTATTTTCTCAATAATATACATATTAAGTTCTTTATTTTAATAATAAATTAATAACCCTTTCACGCGGCTGATATTTTTGCGCGATATTTCGAAATTTGCTAATATCTGGGGGAGCATCTATTTATGCCATAAGTTATTTAAATATTATTTCAATTAAGTATTCTTATAAGTATTTTTCAAACTTAAATTATACAAAAAAAACATATTACAAGGCTCAAAGGTTCATAATACATTTAGGCGCCCAATGCATACTGGTGATTTTCTTGATCACTTCTATAGGTGTCACCCGTGTTCAAAGGGTTAATAAATATTTTTTAAATAATTTTATCCAGTTTTACAAGAAAAATATCCGAGTTAATGACAATTAGGTATTTTTGATTTAAAAATTGAAAGCATATGGATAATTTCAATAATGAATACTGCTGATTTGTTAAGCTAAATATATCAATGAATGGTGATAGATATAATCATAATAATATAATAGCTGATTATTTAAAAAATAAATAAAAGCAGATTAATGCAATGTATTTAATTATTATTATATAGGAAATATGTTTTTTAAATCGCAACTACTCTGAAGAGTGTCATGTGAGAAATCGATTTGTGATCAATATTCGTGTGTGCAATAATCCACATGACCCGTTGTCATATGAGCAATAGTCCGTTCACTGTTATTTGTAGATAATTTAAATTTGAAGTATATCAGCGAGCCATCAATTATTTTTAAACAGACCGTCACACGAGAAATCCTAAAAAGTTTGAGAAACAATGATCTAGAAATTATTAGTTTAAGCCCTTCTTGATCATGTCGGCTCGAATTACTCGGAAATTTGTATTTTGTGAATTCTTATCTCAAAAACCAGCAATTTTTTCGAAAAAATTCTCATAGCCTTCTTTTGTTAAAAATTTAATTTGTACGAATATTTTTAAATGATTCACAACAGCTGCATATTTTTATACGACTGCATAAGAAAGGGTGGGTCCTTGCAAAAAAATTTTGATTTATTTTACTGCGACCAGAAAGTGGATTACTTCGAAAATTATTTGAACGACTTCTCTGAGATGCCAATACCCCAGAAAGTACAATGTTGAAAATGAATATAGTAACTATAGTTTTTTAGAACTTCTCCAGTAATAGTCAGAATTCATGTCTTGATAATTATTAATACTTTTTTGGTAGGAATATCCTTTTTCATCATCACAATTTTTTTAACGGAAAGTTGGTAATATGCAAATGTTTTGTAAACACGTCTGCTTTTTTAGGACCGTATAGTATTTTTTTAAACATTTCCATAAAAACTTAAATAATAAGTTTTACAACTATTAATTTATAATTTAAAGATGATAAGTACCTGAGGATTTTGGCCTTGTGAATTCGGTTGATTTTGATTATTGATCAGCGGCGGAGGCGGTCCTACTCCTGGCGGCCCGATCGGAACTCCGGGAGGTCCCATACCCGGCGGACCCATCTGCCCCTGCATCGTAGTTCCGGGCGGTCCCATGGGAGACATTCCCATGTTCGTGCCTGGTGGACCCATTGTTGTTCCCGGCGGTGCCATTGTAGTCACGGGAGTAGGCGGAGCACCGGGTCGCATCGGCATGCCCATCATACCCATCATGGGATTCGGTCCACCGAATCCTGGTGGACCCATCAACGGCGGTACTTGTCCGTTGATGTTAGGCGGCGGAGGCGCCGGAGCCGGCGGTCCGCTTCCGGGCGGAGGCGGTTGAGAGTTATTCAACCATGGCATGGAAGGCGGAGCACCAGGCGGCGGTGGCGGCGGACCGAAGGGAGGCGGTCCCCCTGCGCTGAACCCAGGCGGCGGCGGTAACGCGTTTGGAATCATATGCATCGCGTTGCTCGGCATCTGCGGAGCCATAATCGCTCTGGGAGGCCCCCTGTTGGGATCTCCGAATGGATTTCCAAAATTGTTTCTTCTGATATTGTTGTTCTGTTTCTGCTGATCGATCGGCGGACCTTCGCCGAGTTCGGCCATGAGAGACATGTATTCTTCATCGATCTTCGCTCGAGCCGCAGGAGGCGGAGGTCCGCCTTGACCCGGCCTTTTTGCTCGGCAATCTCCGGCAATGTGCCCAGCTCCTCCGCAAGACGAACACACTATATTGTTAGTTACGTTCGGTTTATCAGGACACTGGAATATATTTGATTGAATATTAGAATCGTAGATAGCACGTTTTAAATCAAAGTCAAAAACTCACAAGCCAGCTCTTATGATCCATGGCACCGCAATTTGAACAGCGTCCTCTAGCATCGCCTTCTCGCAACGTTCCATTTAATTGAGCTAACTCGCGCAACTGCATCCGTCTAAGATCGTTCTGTCCTTCCGGTACTTCCACTCCTTGACGAATCACTTCTTTGATCTAAAAATTCACACATATTACAAACGTATTTTTTAAGCATCATCTATACAAGTAACACTCATACTTTTTCGACAGCTTTTTTAACACACTCTGGATTAGTTGCCGTAATGTATGCATGTAAATGCTCATCTTCACCGGGTAAAGGTTGTCCGTCTTTACGTCCCACTTTACCTTCTTTTACGGATCCTTTTCCTCTTATAATGATTTTAGCGCCGGTCTCTTTCTCCATAGCTATACATATTGAAATGAACAAAATGAAATATTTATTTTAAAATCATATTAAGATTCATTTACATTTTAAAGTATTTCCACGGGGGCCGATGAGAAGTCCGACAAAGTTGATGTCCGGATGCTCCTCCTGGGGTATCATCACGCGATCGTTGACTCGAATGATAGGCGGTCTGAAAACAATCACTCATGTAGGCATTTCCGTAAAGATTTTAATATTAAACGAAAGTAATACTTGTAATCGCTCGGCGGTTTAAAGTCCGGATTGATACTGATCATCTGCTGCACGAGAGCGTGACGTTTCTCCTCCAATTTACGGCGAGTTCTGTATTCTCTCATATTAAGTCGTTTTCCATCGGAGGAATATATCGGCTCAGGAGACGGCGATCTGTAAAGCAAATAAATTCATCCCTGAACCACAAATCAACAGATGAAAGAATTCATTGATTGGTAGGTAAGTCTCTATTATCTAAAACTCAAAACAACCGAATCGATGACTTCGTCAACTACATAAATTACAATTTGGGGATAGTAACGTAACATTTTTTCACGTCTTAAGAAGTTTTTAGAATGTAACTTACTTAGGTTGTTTCCGCAGTCAACAGTTGTTCGAAAATCACACCATCACACAATAGTTAAAAATTAACTGTATGCCAATAACGATTTGTAAAAATTACAATAAACATAATTTGTTACTAATGTAGTTTCTGAAATCATCGATTTGATCGTTTTAAAACAACGGTGAATCTCGATCGTTGCAATTTTATTTATATTTTGTTTAAAACTTTTATACTCGAGTTAAAATTGGAGTTGTTTTTTTTTTAATAATTTTTATTTAATCAGTATTTATCTGGGCTCTGTATGTATTACCGTGGCTATAAAAATAAAAATGATTAAACATTGAAGAATTGAAATTATCGCTTCCTCGTCGGATTCCCTTAAATTGGAATATTCTGCTAATTATTAAGAAAAGTTTATTGATTATGAAAAAATAAAATGGAAATTATCACTTGAAGAAAATTTTGCTGGAAAGTTAGTAAAATTAAATCTCTGTAAGTAAATTTAATGCATTCATATTATATTTATATCATATGGGAGACAGGGTGAAGGATTCTTTAGAATTATTGCTTTTTCAATATAGAACAATTAAAAACTGTACCGACAGACAATGAACACATACTTCTCTAGGTATTTTTTAAATCAATCGATACAAATTGTATGGTATTTTAAATTAATAAAGTAAACTTTTAAATTAGAGAAGTTGATACCTAATTTATTTAATTAAGTTGTTCCGTAAGTCTTTTTTCTTACATTTACAAAAATGTATAAATTTTTATAAATTAACGATAATTTCATTATTATTTCGGTGTTTTATTAGCAGTAGTCGTATCAATGATGCTATTTAGTAGTGGGATATTTTCTGTTTCACCCTAAATCAATAATTGTAATGGAGATAAAATAAACTCGGTTAAGCTATATTATGCTTTATGAGTTTAAGCTCGATCATAATATGACAATAGCAGTTAAAAACATCTGTAGTGTCAAACATGGTTCTAAAAATTTCGTTCCGAGAATTTTGACTTATGGGTTATTAGTGAGGATATTAGGGCTACCATTAAAGTAGATCCAAGATTTACGATACAGTAACTAGCACAAAAATTCAACGTGTTACAGAATATTGAATTATGGGCAGACAATTACGACAGTGTGCTCAGCTAATTTGTTTAAAAGCGACTCAGACCATAAAAAGACCCCTTATGAATTAAGGAAGGGTAATTTTACACCGAGACAGCACTCGCCTTCATGTATCCAAGAAGACGGTAGAAAAAAAATCAACAGATTTTCTAAGGAACTCCTTTCTTATCCATCGTATTTTTTAGACATTGCTCCAAACGACTATAATTTATTCAGACCCCTGAAACAGTTTTTAGTTGGAAAAAAACATTTTACAAAAATTTTGCATACCAAAAATATTTATAATTTTTCCAAGCCATTCAGTGAATTTGCCAATAACTGTTTGAAGTAATACAAAGAGCAAAAAATCAGGTTTTAGTGTATATATAAAATGGGGGTTAAATTATTACGACTCTTTAATGTGTATATTAAACATATATTTGACAAATTATTTTTTTAAATTAAGAGATACTTTTTTGAAACAATCCCTTGAAAGATAACTGGATCACAGGTGTAGCAACAATACTTCGTTTCTTATCTTCCATTGCAACTTTTGCAGTTCTAGTCCCCAAATTTTAATTGTAACCTGTTTAAGTATTATAAATAAAATACCCAGAATATTTGAAAAACCTTTAAGGAATAAATGCATTCTAGAATAAACGGACTAAAAATAAAAAAAACTTTGATTTCAATACATAATTAATTAATAAATGATAAAACCATTGAAATGTAATGCCTCCACTACTCTCTCGAAGTCGGCCGAGATCGCCGACTTAGCTCCGACTTCGGTCCCTTTGACTTGGAACAAATGCCGACACGGTTCGAAGCTGGCCAAGTCGACTGAATAACCCCCACTTCACTCCCCGTTCTTGGTAAGCCTCGGACAACTTCCAAGAGATTTTAGAGCAGACAGAACCGAAATCGACCGAAGTAACCCACTACATTCTCCATCCTTGACCAACTTCGAGAGAATGTAGTGGAGGCATAAGTATGGTCCAAATAAGAATGAATTACTGCACGATTGTCATAGTGATACATCACAACAGACTATTGTATCAAGTACCACAGCTGCATCTGCTGAGCAATCCAAAGCAGATCATTATTTTTAATTTCAAATGAAGAATGAACGAGTATTTGGCCATAGAATAATAAATTTGTTTCTTTTTAAACCATAACCTGTTTCCGAAATAAAAAAATAAGATCTAAATTATTTTTAAAAAATGTCAACATAGGAGTTGCTGGTTGTATTAATTGACTCCAAAAATACATTAGTTTTCGAATCAGATATTAAAAAATCGATAACATGTAGAGAATATTTGTAGAAAAAGATGGAAAATATACAAACTAATAAAAATAATATACATTTTATTTTTTGACTCATTTAACTCGCACTTTGAAAAACGTAGACTTACAGAACAACCTAATTATTATGTTACAGTGATTTCATACTAGCAGTGAAAGTATACTTTCACTGGCGTTTTAGGGAATTCATATTCCGAATACACTTTCGCCAGTGGACGTATATTATTATAGACGAAAATACAATTTCACTGGTATATACCGGTGAAAGTATAAGTTATGACAGTTGAATGGTGTTCGGTTATTAAATAGAGGCAACTTTGCAAGGGCAAATTAACAAAATTGAACCTGAATTGTGCATATAAGTTAGCTAGCAGATTCAACGTTCAGACCAACGCTCGCTCACACCTAACCTGTCCCAACAGTTTTGGTCAAATGATCATCTTATATTTATAGTATGCAGATTCACAAAATATAGATTCATTGATCTAGAGCAGTGAATTTATAGTTATTATATGATATGCTTTCACCGATTGAGTTAGCGAAAGTACACTTCTACTAGTGAAAATATACTTTCATTGGAGAATACAGATTCACTGTAACATATAAGATGATAAGACTATTTTTTTAAATGAATAAGCAAACACTCTTCATTCAGTACTTCATTTTACATTAAATCATTCATATTTTTCATCTCTGGTATCACATTGAATGCTGAGATTTTTGTCAATCGTTGTCAAGGACAACCTGAATCAATTAAAATTTACCATAAATAAAAGTACAATACAATATTTTTGCAGTTATTGCCAAAAACCTAAAATAACTCGATTTATACGTAAAATTTGTTGACCTTCATTTTTATTTAATTTATGTAAAATAACACTTTTTTTATAATTATACTTTTAATATGAGGCAAAAATCTTGTACACCAATCTATAAAACCCAACTGAAAATATAAATTATTAAAATTAATGTGTGATTAATAAGTTTTAAATATGTCCCCGGTGTCAGACTCAGACTGCTCTAGTCTGTAACGGAGAAAAGGTTGGACCCGCTCCGGCTGAGTTTCAGCGAACAGCTTTATCTTCAGAGTACGTAAAGAAGAAAAGGCTCGACCTGCGTCTTGATTCTGGAAGTCGGACGTGATCATCATCAAACAGTCTGGTTTGATACTCGAGCTGATACGCTCAAGAAGAGACTAGTGTTTGCGCATAGGATATCTTATACCCGTGACTGTGTAACTGTATATAAATAACTGTCTGAGAAAAAATCTCTTATAGAATGAAGATAGCTAGCATCATCAAATATGATTAAATTTAGACTTTTCGTGTATTTTTAGTATTTTTTGAAATTCATAAATATCAACAGAATAGTCTAGTGCGTTCTCAGCATCCAATTGCGCACACTCAACAACGAGAAAAACAAAAGCGTCGCCAACGAAAGCCGAATCCGCATTCAACGAAGACACTAGTGCTATCAACGAGAAACGTTCATAGTGTACTCCCATGCGATTGCCGATCGACGAAAACGCTATTACCGTTAAGTATATGTATATATAAAATAAATCTATATGTATATATATATATGTAATATGTAATAATAATAATAATAATTATGAGAATGAATTGATTATTTCACAAATTATCTGTCATTATTCGGTAGTAGACGGCAGAAGGCACGACGAGCCCCCCGCCGAAGCAGCGACATATTCAGACCTTTCTTCCACGTTCGCCGGAATCCCCAAATCGCCGGACCTCAGCTTGCGGCTGACCTCTTCGATCTGCAGTTGCACTGTAACCAAAATGGGTTAGGCAAGGGCCAAAAAACCCACAATTAGAACAAAATGGCCTCAAATCTGGACAGATTATATTAGATATGTAAATATATAATCAAAAAACGGTACGTATTAATTTATCAAACGTTATTATAAATCAATCGGAACCTAATATTTGTAAATCTTACCTTTCGAAAGGATCTTTTAAAACAATAAATAAACTAAAACATAAATAAAGAAAGACCTAATTACTGAACGTTATTCGGAAGAGCAACTTTAACTCATCTAATATGATCTTGAAACCTACGTTTTTAAAGCAACAAAAAAAAAGTAAAAGTATTACAAGGCATTAATAACCTGGAATAAAATATAGCTTTATATTATATATATAATAATAATAAATATAATAATTAGTATATAACATTTATATAAAGAAAACTGTCTTTTTATATATACGAATGCCTGAAAATAAAAATAAAATGCATATAAAAATGTAGTAATGAGGAGACAACAATATGAAAAATGATATACTACGCCTGTAAATAAAGAAATTATTCTTGTGCTGTAAAAATGATCGTTTCCAATACGTATATATAAAACATTATTAACATTTAGAAAATTTTCAAAAGCTTACACACGCACACACTATGAACTTCTGTTTGAAATAAAAATAAAAACAAGAAATAGCATCAAAGTTTACTTACAAAGATACTGTTCCTCCTGTTGCTTAGTCAGAGTCGGAGGCAGTATAGTCGGCATTCCGGGTATGAACGTCTTGTCGTGTTCCGAGCCCGCCCATCGTGAACGTTTACGTCTAGGCTTCTTCTCGTCGCCCCCTTCTTTGTTCCCTAACCGTAAGAAAGCGATTATAATTTCACCTAAAGAAGCATAAACGAAGATAAGACAATTAAAAGTAAACCGTACCCGAATCGCCATCGGACATGTTGTTAGAGTTGTCGTTGCATAGATTAGGAGGCATTTTTTGCTGAAACGAGCCGGAAGAGTTAGAAGCGGACATCATACTGCACTGCGACAGCATAAGTTGACCACTTCCTCCCGGCCGGGTCGTAGACGTGGTCGTAGTTCCGACCATCTGATCGAGCAAAGCGATCGTTCCATCCCTGCAACGGTAAAAACGACGCTTAGTATACGGAGAGAGCGGATTCAACGTTGTGTGAATAAATAAATAAAACGAACGAAATATAGTTGCACTAACAAAAAATACCTGTCTTTCGACTTATGGCGATCCCTGCTGTTACTTCTGCTCCTGCTGCGACTCCTGGACCTGCTCCTGCGGTCCTTGGACTTTCTCTCCCTGTCTTTGCTCTTCCTATCTTTGTCGCGGCCTCTGTGACTATTTCGCTCGCTGCAATGACACAATACAATGGCGCAGATACAGCACACGTAAGCGTGGTCGCTCAAAATTAGCGTGCATACCTTTTGGATCGATGCCTATCGCGGTCGCGGTCGCGATCTCGCTCCCGGTCCCTGTCGCGATCGCGATCCCGATCTCGATCTCTGTCGCGATCGCGTTCTCTGTCTCGATGTCTAGAGTGACTTTTTTCATGATGCCGTGAACCCATCCTAGCCGGCTATTAGACGCCGTCAAAAAGGCGCTAGTGATGCCAACCTAATAAAAATAAATGTGTTTCGATGTAACGAGTTTGTTACTTCGAGACAATATCAACGGTGATTTTCAAATAACCCTCCGACCTCCGTGATGTGTAACAAATACACATTGCTTTAAATCAATTAAATTTATGTAAATATAATAAATACTATTTTTTATTGAAAATCGGAGATAAATTTATTAATTTCGGCTTATATATTTGCAAACGCTTTGCATCTCACTCCCGCTCTTTAAGCAGCAAGAAAGTCAGTCGTGTTGTGTACTTCGATAATGTGTGCAGGAGTACTAAAGTGAATTATCATTTCTCGCCTATAATTTAATAATAATTATTGGATATGTTTGATTTTTTATTTTGCTATGATTTTTAAGTCCTGCTTATATTTTCAAATTTTTTTCTAATTTTAGGGGGGAAAATAAAAGCTAAAAAAAGATGACTCATCGTAGTTACTCATCGAAGTTGTTAAACGAAAAGAGTCAGTCATGCCATTGTTACCAGAGTGGCGCCAAGTTTTAGCCATAATAAACCATAATAAATACATATATAAATTGTCTTCGTACAGAACTCTCAATAGCAGAAAATAAGTACAGACAGACGTCGCATCTTGCATACTGCTCTATAGCTTGTTTATACTTTGATATTACAGTTTTAAAAATATTATTGCTATCCTTGCCGATATTACCACGGACTTCTGATATGAGAATATTGATCAAAGTAAATTTAAACCTAATTTTGATCAATAGGTGGGCGCAAAAACAATATTATCACTTCTCAGAAGTCAAAGTAAAAAAATCCAAATGAGTTTTCGGTAATATTTCATTACGACTAGTAAGCAGCATTTTACAGTCAGTGCAATTTTGACGTAGTTTATTTTTATCAGATATAAGTTGGATAGTCAGTGGTCGTTTTTTAATATTTCGATTTCATTAAAAATCATAGTATTTCATTAAATGACATCAAATTCAAGGGGAGCAAATTATCCCCTCTGCCTCCTCCCCCCTTAAATGTCTGTCGCTAAACTTGTTTATTTTCTTTACTTAACTAAACCCTTATCTATTTCACTTATCTCTGCATCAGACCAATGTTTTCATGTTTAAAGATTTAAAATCGTAGCCCCCTTTATCCAAAGAGATAGAGGGGGCTATGCCAATCGTTCCACTTTTCAGTTCACTCGTGACTTTATATGATAATTATATTTTGCATTGCAAATCAACTGACTAATAATTATGTTATAATTATGTCTTAAAACATATCTGCTATATTTTTTATTGGTTTAAATCAAAAACCATAATTAAATTATAATTTATAAAAATAGATGTTTGTTTATTTTTTAAATGACTTTAATTTAAATTTTACCATCTCAATTATTTAACGAACAATGTACTGAAACCCAATGAAACCCATTCCTATATATTATAATTTCCAATTGGTAATATACGCTCAATTAAATGTAATTTGTAGCAGCTCAATAGACCAGTAATATTGTCAGTGACTAATACCCGATAGATTTAGGTTAAAACCCAATATGAACCTTAGTGTTTTTCAATTTCTATCGTGTCTGGGAGATAGGCATTAGTACTTTTAATACCAATATAATTTGGTTGATCATAGTAGATTTTCCTAATCTCAGGAATAAATATCGTAATGATAATTAAAAGCTAAATAGTACATATTATGTAAAAATAGTATCTAATAATAAGCTACATCATTTCATAGATCATATATAAAAAATACAGCTCAAAACATATTTATTGATTAATATAACACTATTCTAGAAATATATAAACACATTCAGTCTATCAAGGTTTCTTAAAGTGTGACAAATATTGGTTGGCATTAAACGTGTCTTCTATCTCTTCTTGAACAACCACCTTTTTCTTCGGTCTCCTTCGGTCGATTCTTGACTTTTTGTCGGTTTCATTCAAGGTGTTTAAATCTAGTGGCAACTAAAACAAACTCGAATCGAATTAATAGAAGTGTATACTACGTATTATCATTTGATGTGCGACAACAAACCTTGATTAACGCTCTCGGTTCATAATAAGAAATATTAACTGTGGCGCCGTCTGGTAAAATTAGCAATGTCGGATATACTCGCAAGGCTAATGATCTATGAGGTCGCGTAATGCTAGCGGTATTGTTGCTCAGCTTCCGAACGAACATTTGAAAAGGTCTCAACATTTTGATACTGAAATACATTTATAGGTTATGTTCTTTAAAAATTATTTCAGTAAGGTTGTACGTTATTGTAATGAAATAATTTTAATTATATTAACATTTGGAGATTTTGTACAATAAAAATAAGGCGATATATTAATATATTCGAATGAAAATTGTGTCGCTTACATTTGACAGCTTTATATCGGATATTTTGGTCTTAACGCAATTTATATTGACCAGATTGAAAACGTCAGTGTATAAAATTAATTATATTACACACGTATTCGTGCGAATTATTAATTAATTTAAAAAAAAATAGATTTGAAATATCGTAAATTATTAATGGAAATTAATCAATATGTAATATTATAAATATAAGCCCTTTGAAGTAAAGATCCAATTTCAATTGATACATTTGCAAACCTAAAAAGGGAGGGTTTCCGCGATCTGAAAAAAAACGCATTATATGAATACTACTTAAAAGTTTATTGAGTAAACATTGATTTTTTATACAAACATGCTTAATACAAGTTGACTATTTTTGATAAGGAATGCCAATATCATGATCACATTCCACGTTCTTTTTTATTAACTGAAATAAAATCACCAAACTAATATAATCTCATACAAACAACTCAATATATAATTTAAGAAATAAATGTACTCCTGACACTACATATGAAAAAACTAAAATCAAGTATAAAATAAAAGATACCTCAATTACAGCCTTTTTCCAATTTCGTTCAATTTATAAACCCCTAAGATATGCATATAATACATATACATATAGTATACTACAATTTAAGTTAATAAACGCTTAAAAACATAAATTAATAATATGCGAAATTTGCTATTAAACAATACATGTATTAATATAACAAGCTTAAACATCTGAAAGATATCTTCTATATTTAGGCCTATAATTACATTATAAAAAAGCACTGCGGTCGATTGATCGACAGATTGAAATTTATAGTGATTTTTTAATACTCTAATTTGCAAAACTACTACGAATCTGATACATTTCACGACTGTAATGAAGTTTTATTTTAATAATAGTATATAAATATGACAAAACATATATTAAAAAAAATAAAATATTTTTATTTGTTTAAATTACTATAGTTTATATATTAAAAAAATGTCGACTTATGAACTATGTGACACGCACGTTTGTGGCATCGTATATTTGTCGCACACAAAATAATTTTCAACAAGAGCACCCTGAGTAATCAAAGATTCAAGGATATTTAATAAAATGCAAATAAAATCAATCATACACATGAATCGTTTAAAATAAGAGATATTCATTATTATAAATGTTTATATATATATACATAAAGCTTAAGTTTTCTATTTGTTAAATATTTATGACTAAAGCTAGCCTTATTTATATTTTTATATATAATATATAGTTTTGCACAAAATCGATTAAGATTGCTATAAAAATATTTATAAAAGTATACAACGTACGAATTATTTTTCTTAACCCATTGAGATTTAAGATTTTGTAGTCCGACTCGATCCAATATTTAGTAAATCAAAATTAATCTTAAGTCACAATAAGTTTGATTGATAAAAATTAATTAAACTACTAGTGATTTTTTAAACTGAATCGCAAGATTTTAAATTCTTCATATGATAATTAATCACGTTTGATAATTCACAATGTACATCACTATGAAGTATGATAAACAGTCAACATATTATCATATTAGCTTTCCTTATACATTCTAATAATAAAAACTCCACTGCATTAGATAAGCAATTTTTATAAATATTTAGTCACATAAAGAACACAAATATCCATTCTAATTCATTTGAAAAAAAATTAAACATTTTGAGCATTATATTTAGTGTTTCGCAACAAACAAATATTTAATGTAATAAATTTAAATATTTACTATCAAGTCACGTGGTTAAATTTGACTACTCACTGATTTTTTTAGCTAATTTTTAAGCTATATATATGTAGATATTTTTAAGTCGAACTTGGTAAAAATCGATTAGTGCATTAACTAATTAAATAAATATATTTTGTGTATCATTATTATGCCGACATTGCCTTAATACAAAATTTTGTATTTTTAGTGTTTTTTAACAAAAGGGAATTTTGAGGACATATTAACGTTGCTTTTGGTCCCGCAGGAATTTAGAACGGCATTTTGTAAAAAGCTTTTAATTCAGTTTCTTTAAAAAATAAGACCATAACTGCAACACCGACATAAATACCTAACGTTTGACTTAATTTACTTACGGCACAAGAAGAAACTGTTAATTATATTCAAGTTATAAACGTTACGATATTTACAGTCAATCGCAATTTATAAAATTCATCACTTTATAAAAATGAATCGAAAATCATAGATAAAATATATACACGCACACATAAAACCAATATAAAGTGTATAAAATAAATTTAATCAGTTAGCGCAACAATCCAACCCAAGATATATATATTTAGATATTACATAATAATTATGCTCGCGTGGTCTTTGCTTACAATATATACATATTAAATAGTGCAAAGCATATTGATATTCATATAAACTGTATTTTGCTCGATATATATTCATATCTCCCCTGCTTGTTCGTTGTCCCGTGTCCAGATCGACAATTTAGTACTCAAACGTTTACTGAGTGTATAAAGAATATGGTAAATTATTAACAGTAATACGCTATTTTTATCTAGTAACGAGTGTTTGTTTGTACATAAATAAAACTTGCTGCGGACTGTTGACTTTTTCTTCTTCTTCGCCTTAACGACTTGCACCTGACTTACTGTGCGCAATCAGCCATTGAAGCGTTATGTCGATGTTGTCTTTCTCCTTGCACGAAATGGAATAACAGCAAATCTCGCGATCTTGAATCGCTGATAAATTCCTGAAAGAACAAAAATATTTATTAAAAGTCGAACAGTTCAAGCGATAAAAATATATCAACAGATAAACGTTGAACTGCCTTAACAATACGCTGTTGAGTATATAATATTTAAATAACACTTATGCACTTTTTTGCCAAAAAGATTTATATGTAAAATAAATTCAACTGTATCATTAAACATTGAACATACATGATTTTTACAAACAATATATTTAAAGAGAACCTCTTAAATATTTTAGAATTTAAAAAAATACACCACTAAGTTTTTTTCATATTTACTAATGAACATAATAATTTTTTTTTAAATTATAAAACATTTTCCAAAAGTAAGTTTTTGAAAACCAGATATTTCAAAACCCTATTTGGGAAACGTTGATCTCAAAGATACAATAAAAAAGTTAATAATAACAATATTACATAAATTATTTAACTTGTTTATGACCATCGCTTATCTGACTAATTTATCATGTGCATGTAGCAAAAATAAAATTTATGACACATTTGTTCAAAGGTTCAATGTTTATAACGTTTGATTAAACAATCAAATATGCTAAAAATAATGTCACAATTAATAACTTACATTCTCTCTATTAAACCGTTTTCATCCAAAGCGTGAGGCAAGTCTCTTTTGTTTCCGAGAACCAAAACCGGTATACCGGTAAGCTGTTGCTTGTCTAATAAGCTATGTAGTTCATTCCTAGATGCTTCAATTTTATCAGCGTCGGCGGCATCTACCATATAACTGAAATTTACAACAACAAAAATTAATACAAATTTTTTAGTGTATATACATAAAATAGTAAAATCCCATTTAATTGAACACAGAAACATAAATAGAAAACTGATGGATTTAAAAATTCCATATTTTAAGAACACTTAATCGACAGTTCATTTCTTTGTTGCCAGCTACACGATAATGGGCAATTTTGCGTTAAGTAAAGTTAAAAAATAATATAACTCTTAAATTAAAAGGAAAAATAAAAAAATGAGCAAAAGATTAGACTTGTATTGAAACATCTCTTCAATAGTTAATCTGTTTATGTAAAAGCAAAATTAGAAGCTAATTAATTTAAATATAAATATGTTAGATCGAATATAGGGAAAATTAAATTTATGGCTCTCATAAAAAAAATATGGTGTTTTTTTATAATCTCAATGTGTATACAAATACGTTGTGGTCATGTGATCCAGGAAAAAAAATTGTAATATTTTTTTTCATTTAGTATAAACATTTATTCCATAGATGACAGCACAATAAGTTTTTGCTGTTATATATAAGATAAAGCGAAATGATTTTTTAGTTAGAAAAATATTATTTACAAAACTAATATACAATATTTATTCCGAAAGATTTTTTACATTATTTATGATATTTTGCCACAATTTAAGTAATTTTTCTAAGCCTCTTTTGTTAAATTCTTGCAGTTTTGATTTAAAAAAAGGATTTAAATGTTTTTGGACATCATCCGTTGAATTAAATTATTTTTTTCGAACCACATGTTCCATAGGCCGGAATAAATAATAATCTGACGGTACTGTGTCAGTAGAATAAGGCGGATGTAATAAAAATTCTAGATTGAGTTCCTTTATTTGGTCTTGTGTAATTTTAGCTGCGTACAGTCTCGCATCATAAGATGCATCGACTATTAACTAGGACCGATCATTTTTTTAAACAATTCCGCCTTAAATCTCTCCAATTGAGTACAATAAAGTTTGGCTGTGGTGGTCTGACCAGTTTTAATAATTCGTAATACACCCGAAATATTTCATCAGACAAAAAAAAACAAAGGTCAAAGATTGTTGAGGCGTTGAAACTGGAGTTCGGCCTGAAGAAAGTCATTGTTTTTTTATTATGTGGATTGCTATAAAGGATTCATTTTTCGTGTCCAGTAATAAATTGTCTCAAAAATGGATCGCTTTCATATGTTATTTTTTGCCGAGCCTTTTCAAACGATACTTTTCCATCGACAAGAGACACCCAATCTTTTCTGATAATTCCTTGATGGTTTTGCGCAGATATGATTCTACCAGTGAACAATCTAACTTAACCCTTTGAGTAGTGAATTAATTTATATACATTTGTTAATTTGTTAGTAAACAAATGAGAGTGAGTACATTTAATAATTCCATAATTATTTGTTTATTATTATTTTATATTGCATTTATAGTGAATTATAAAAAAAATCAGTGATTCTCGTTTTTTTGTACTAATAAGAAAAACTCGGTACGTCATTTGTCATTTGCCCCCAATTGAAGTTGGCAAGAAAAATGCATGTCATCTAATTAAATACTATAAATGAATCATAATGAAATACAAATATTAAAAAAACTTGAATGTCTGACTCTAAATCAAAATTTCCTTAATTATCTAATAAAAACAATAATTAAATAAATAATTTTTAAAGTTTCAGTGAAATCATATCGGAATATATATTTTTACCTTAAAATTATATGATTTCAACATTTCCACATGAAGATTGGAACGGTTTTATTGCTTTTTATGTGGATTCTAAATGGGCCCCCTAGAATTTGGCCAGAAAAATGCATGTAATTTAATGAAAAACTATGAATCTTAATGAAATGTAAATACTAAAAAAATCGATCACTTTTTCCTTTTTCACGGCCAACTTTTTCCTTACCTGGAAAAAAACTGAAATGACATCCTTATTGGACTCGAATTTTATCTTGTTATTATAGAGATAAAATTTATAGAAAGACAAAAACTAAAAATTATAGGTATATTCCAGAGATGTAATAAGACAAATTATGAACAACGGCGACATGACATTACTGACCAATAAGGGCGATGTCTTTGCTTAAAACGAATAATCAAGTAGACGCCATGTGCGTATCCAATATTGGAGTTTTGGTTTAGTGCTGTACCATTTTAGGTAAGCCACGGATATTTTGGTTATTTTCTGGACGCTACTAGAAAACATTTGTAGACTTAATTTGTTTTTTTACTACAACTTTTTTTGACTTTGCGCTGTTGTTTTTTTTAACCATTGTTTTGTTGGTTTTTTTTAACCATTTTATGATAATATATAATCTGTGTCGATAGATTCTTAACTGACTTTTAAACTGTAATTATTTTATTTTGACCGTTGAAAGAAGGATGAAAGAGAAGAAATATTGTTAGAAGAAACTTTTGAAGATAGTTTTCCCAACCTTCTAGCGAAGATGAATAATATATCAATGATCACGGAGATTCTGAAGAAGTTTTTAGACCAGAAGCCCACATAAGTGCAAGACTGCATCTTCAAAGATTATTCAAAAGAAATCCCCAATGCGATATTGGGTAGCTCAGAATATGATCCTCCAGGAAGTTTAAACAATTTTAAAAGTGTGCCAGATCATTGGTGATGATACGTTCCAGACAATACCAGAGGAGACAAACCGTTATTGAGAGAAAAATCACCGTAAATACGAAACTTCGGTTCACTCATGAAAATGGAGAGATGTTATAGTCCTGGAATTTAAATTTACTATTAATTATGGCATTAGTTTGAAGAAAATACAAATCCTAGAATGAAAACTCCGTATTTTAGAAAAACAGTGAGTCCATACCACACAAACACAAACATAAACATTAAATTTCATTAGTGATAAAAAACATAATACGTATTAATAATAATATATTAGGTTTTTACGAGTGTGTATCTCTATTGGAAGTGAGTGTGCGTTTTTCATTGTATTTGTTAATAGTTGAAAGAAATTTGTTTGTCTGTTTCATTGTGCAAATATCAAACAAAATGTAAAAGTTGCACGGTTGGGTACCGAGTGACGATCTCCGCGTATATTGACCTTAAAGTGTTAAAATTGATTTAAATATATTTATATTTTCTTGGTATGTGATTCACAGTTTCATGATAACTGATTTAATTATTACGAATAAATGATATGATATATATATTAATAAAAAAAATATGTAAACACTGCCCTGAAACGAAATTTTTTTACTTGAGTTTTGAGCCTCTGGAATTTAGGATATCGATTTTTTTCAATTATTTTAGTTGATATAATATTAGTAACATCTCTGGCTAGAGTACTAATTGAATACGTTACGGTTAATACGCAGTTTAACGTGTGATTTTATTATATGAAGTTGAAATGACGAAAAGTGCAAATTTATGCACACGTGAGTAATACACAACGCAATCGCACTAATTCTTATTAAGTTAGAATAAGTTTGATTCATTTTATCGAATATTATTTCATACCCTGTACCTCCCTCTCGCCAGCCCTGCAGAATACTAACTAACCTGTCAATTAAGTGTTAAGCCCTGGGTATCAAATCAACGGGATATTACCATGTATAATTACACTATAGCATTAACGCCTCTACAATATCTCTCCCACATGGCTCGAAACCTGGGTTGTCCTCCAATGTCCCATACCTAAAAAGATAACAATTTAATATACAAAAGTTCAGAATATACACACATATCAGTGAAGTGCCGCTTTGCACTATTGGTTGAACATGTTATCTAAATATCGATGTATTTCATAGTAAAAAAATGCTTTTTTCAAAAGCTGATATATCTGATTTTGCCAAAGGTTTAATACTCTAATTCTTAAGCCTTTCATTTATAGATCCCATCAATAAAGGTGCTACGAGCACAAAAAAAACCAGCCGTGACAAAATATAGTATTTCTGCTGTGCTTGCTGTGATTGTCAGGTGATACTTTTCAACAAATCGTTGGAATTTGAAATGCCTCAAATGTTGTATTATTATAATAGGTTGAATCATAAAAATTAACTAAATTTGAGTCTCGTTAAACAAAGCGAGACGCATTACACATTTTGACAAATACAATTTTAGCATGTTTTGTCAATTTTTTGTAGCTGTACATTAAATTAATCATAATTGAAATACTGAGATCATAATTCACATATGGCCGTTTCATACAAACCATTTTAAAATTGAAAATTACCTTGATGGTCACGTTTCCCTTTGTGATCTTCCTCATGTTGAATCCGACCGTCGGAATCATGTCCTCGTTGAACTGACCCGACTGCAACATAAAAAATAAAATATGAATTTGACACGATGCTTCATTTTACGACTGACCTGTCTGGATATAAATAAATTTGGACATTCCATATATAGTAGAAAATCAATAGATTTAGTCAGCGACGGCGCGGACACGTGTCTGACAGTTGGCGTTCACAGGCGGAATGTGCCAGGGTATTTTCGAAGAGATCGAAGTACAACGGATGAGCTGAAGAAATTGTGACTTACGGCGATGACATTGACAAAAGTGGTTTTGCCGGAATATTGGAGCCCCACGAGCGTCAGCTCCATCTCCTCTTTCCAAAAGAGGCTCTTGAACCAGTCAAGAATGCGATTGATTAACGCCAACATGATGGGGCGGCGGCGGCGGCGCCGGCCTGCGCACAAGATGTCACCGGTGACAACTGCTCGCACCTAGGCGCAACGCGCTGTGCGACTTTCAAATGCTCGTTGCATCGAATCACTCAACATCGCTATAAGGATGCGACATACGAGGATAGAAAAAATAATTAATTATTTCGATTTGCCAGTTCATTATCGCGTGAAATTACACTAAATGTAAAATGTAATTAATATATTTTTCAAGCAATATATATATTTAGAAGCTATATCGAATCTTGAAATTGACATCTGTAGAATCAAATTTTCCTACAAAATTCCACTTATAGCTCGAAATTATTTGTGTGCCGCTCTTGTAATTACGCGTAAATCAGGGGGAATATGTTCTCCACTGCGCTCCACTTCAGCGCTGCCATAGTCAGGGACATCACTTGGGGGGCAAATTGGAGCATTTGCCTCCCCTCCCTCTCCTATTGAACTTGGCCAGAAAAATGAATCTCATTTAATAAATTACTATGAATTTTATTAAATTCAAGATATTGAATAAAACTATAACTGACTTGACAACTTTTGCTCCCCCCCTTCTACCCTCTCTGAAAAAATCTGAAATGCCGTCACTGATTCTAAACCAAAAATTCCCTCAAATAAAATCTGTAAAAAACAGTCTCGAATCTATCCTAATGCTCTTCTAAAATATCTATAAAACTCACATTAACAATAGCGAAACGTACATACCTAACTTAATGCAAGTTTTAAAGCTAATTATTGTTTTAAAGCGTTCATTAGGTCAAGTTCAAAATACAAACTAGGCCAACTCTATTCTCAGGTGGGAATTGTCAGAAAAAGAAGTACAGAAAGACGTCACATCTTGCATATTACTCTATAGTTTTTCTGTACTTCGATATTAAACTACGTTTTAAAAAGATGATAGCAATCCTTACCAATATTACTACGGACTTGTGCTATGAGAGTATTGATTAAAGTGTATTCAAACAGAATTTTGGTCAATAGCAGGGCTCAAAAAAATATCACTTCTCAGAAGGCAAAAATTCACGTAAAAAGCAATAAAATCGTGTCAGGTGACGGCACGATTTTATTGCTTTTGCCGTGGATTTTTGACTTCTGAGAACTGATAATTGTTTTTTACGCTTTCCTATTGGTCAAAATTCGGTTTAGGCGTGCTTTATTCAATTTTTGCAATGTTAATATGAACGCTAGATAATTGAGCTGTTCCACTGCGACGGCGACGGCACGGTTATTGTTTTTGACGTAGATTCTAAACAGGAACCCCATTGAATTTGGCCAGAAAAATGGATGTGATTTAATGAATTACTATAACTTTTGCCCCCCCCCCCCCCTTTGGAAAAATCCGATAAGACATACTTATTTAAGAGATACACTTATACACAAAATAATTCAATATATGTAGCCCTTTATGTAAATAGTTTCGGCGCTGTTACAGTGGGAACGCTTAGTACCGAGCGTTAGTCTATCTAGAATAACATTTGTAGAAAGTATTTTACAAAAATTTCTTAAAATTTCTATATTTTAGCTGTATTAATTATAATACTCCACTAGAATAAAAAGGAAAATTCAAATAAAATCGAATACAACAATAATACACAACAGCATAGATGTGCTATCAGCGATATAAAATAACTTTCGCTATAGTTACAGCTGAATAAATATTTTGAAAAACAGTGACTAAAAAAATATTAGCATTTGCTGAGTATGTATACATATTATACAGAATTGGTTTCAATTATCACATTTATTATCTATTTTACATTTATTTTTAATGAAAATGCACATTGCGCATAACAATGTTTAATATTTTACACATAAATTGATTACTATAATACTATTATATTTTACTCATAAATGACTAAATCATACATATTTATAAATAATTATTTCTGGGTCGAATGTAGTTATTCTATCAATATAATTAATTTGCTAAAATTTGATACCAGTCCATTCAAAAGATATTGTCTTTAATTCTAAATATTTTTTGCGTGATATTCTATTTTTTTTTTTGCTAATAATCTGTAAATATTGAATTACTAAACTAGATGATTTACTTATAATATGTTAATTTCTTTAACGAAAATGGCAAAAGTGACGTAAGAATTACTATTTTAATTTTTTTAATGAATTAATATATTATACATTTAATCGCGCAACGTAAACATGTTTTTTATAGACAGCTGTTAATAATCACGCGTGTTCACAGTGTAAAATGTTTATAACATCACATTTACGAAATAGATCGCTTAACGACTACTCAATACATTGAAATTCTTCAATCGTACGACAGAAATAACAATTATGTATGAACTGTGTATCGAAATTTTCGGTAAGATTATGATCAATTTCATCGTCCTACTGAACGAATAATTCGCAACGTGGTGAAACAATTTAAAGAGACTGCAAACGTTAGAGATAGGGTAGGGCCTGTGCATCCACTTGGTGTCCGTTTAGCCGAGAATATTTCTGCTATAAGTGAAAGTGTGGCCGAAGACCCGAAATTGTGGATTCGTCGGCGTTCGCACATTTTGGGCTTTCTTACGGCTCCCTTTGGCACATTTTTCATCTGGACTAGCACCTAAACCCGTATAAAATTCAGGTAACATAAGAACTGAAGCACTGAGACCATGGATAGCGAGAAGCAGGAAGTTTATGCTGATTTTACAAAGAAATCTTCTTCTAATGAGGCACATTTCCAATTGCCACATATGGGGCACGGAAAATCTACATATGATTCACAAGAGAGCATTACATGGCCAAAAAGTGATTGTTTGGTGCATATTGTGGTCAGGCGGCGTCATTGTGCGTTACTTTTTTGAAAACGATGAAAGTTGGACTGTAACAGTCAACGCTGAGTACTAATAATAGTAATCTTCCGTAAATAGCGTTACACGATTC
The DNA here is from genome assembly GCF_051122295.1 of Plectrocnemia conspersa. Classification (NCBI taxonomy): domain Eukaryota; kingdom Metazoa; phylum Arthropoda; class Insecta; order Trichoptera; family Polycentropodidae; genus Plectrocnemia; species Plectrocnemia conspersa. Next base: position 25,870,025 of record NW_028277165.1, read on the forward strand.
GTACAAAATTGTTATTTCTGTAGAACAATTTTAACTCATTGAGCGGTGGTTAAGCGATTTATTTCGTAAATGTATTGTTGCAAATTAACATTTAACACTTTAACCACGCGTAATTGTTGAGAGCTATCTGATTAATAGTGTTGCCAACATAGGAAACTCGAATTGGATCAATCTGTACTATCAGATGTATAACCGTTCTATTGCTTTTAATTTATCACAAGTAATTTTTCTAGGATACAAGTAGTTTTTTTTATATAAAGAATAATTATTATTTTATAAAAGTGAATTTGAGTTGCTATAATGATTACTTTTCACAAACTTAATACATCTTTGATTGTTTATGTAGAAAGGATTTACTAGGTATTTATTATTGAAATAAATGTGAATATTGTTTTAATTTATTTTATTTAGTAAATAACAATTAGACATCTTTTTAAGTAATGTATACACACATAAAATTGTTTTGTAAACATTTCATTTCATTATATATTCCTACAAGTAAGTACGTACTTACGAAGATATAAAAATTACACTATATATTATAACATAAATAATACAATGGAATGACTATTTTATTGGTACAACAATTATTGAACCTTGTTCACATAAATGCACATTCATTTAATAAGATAAATACTAATTTACATTTAAGTTATAAAATGCATATGTACAGAATCAATCTTCTCCGAAATGCAACTGTTGTATTTCCTACAACTGTCCGATCGCCGTTTGTCTGATATATGTATATATAGGAGCAAATTGTGTCATAACGAACGTCAGACCTAAAACAATAACATATTTACCAAACACGGTAATGTATGCGATATATAAAACTGCTATCATTGTGACATGTACAACATGTACAAATGTATATTATTATTCTAAAACGTACAACAAACATCTCACCTTTTATTGGTAAAATAAGGTAATAGACTTAACACTTAAAACTAGCAAATGGCATGCGGCTCATGACTCTTTCGATACATATCTCTTATAAACATAACACATTTCTTGGGCGTATTTTAATGTTTATATTGCAAACGTTCATATGGCATTATTTATTTGCACTCAGTTTTGCCTTGATTCAAAGATTGTTTGTTATTGAAGAGCTTGGGCTGAAAGTTCACGCTTATGGTGACAGGATGCAGTGAAGAATTTGCTTGCAGTGTCGTAGTTTCTAGCAAATCGTACTGCCCCAAATACGGAATCAGACAATCGTAATGCACATTCATTGGAACATAAAATGTGCCTTTTGCATGTAGAGCGAATATCGGTACGCCCAAACCTGACGTGTTTGTATAAGCTTCAACTTTTTCATTAGTATTATATGTCTTTCCGTGTCTATTGTGCATTATAGAGTGTCTGAATTTCGAATAGTCTTTATCGACCGATTGCCTATTAGACATGTTGGGTTCTTTAATCATGTTAGATCTATAGTTTGTATTTTGCGAGATAGTCGTTATGTTTTCACTCGAATTTGTCTCAGACGTAGACATTTGATCTGTATATTGGTTGTTGTAAGAGTTGTTAAAATGCCTCGATTCCATCTTTCTCTTTTTGTGATTCAGTTTTCCGTTCAAGTTGAATTGCTCCCATTTTGTGAGAGGAATTTCGTTCCTATTATAGATATTGACCATTCCGTCGTTTTGACTAGAAGACGTATAATCGGTAGATTGCGACTGAGAGAATCTTTGTTTGATGTTATTCTTAAATTTATACGAATGCATGTTATCGATTTCCTGTCCGCTGCCGAGGCTCAATCCGCTATCGTCTAGCAGCGTTCCGTCCATCTTTTGGATGTTGCAGTGCGGATGATGTGCGCCGTAGTGATAATTAGGAGGTAATACAGGCATGTGATTGAACATATTGATATTTTGTATGGGCTGGTTGTCTGATTTTGGTATATCGACTATTTCTTGCATGGATTTTTTTAGAAACTCTGATCTATTCCGTCCGCCGCTTTTGTCATTGTTATCTTCCATGGGCGATATTACAGAATATCCGTTGCCGCTACTGAGCGATTTCGGTGACATGATTTGGTTGTTATAGTCTTGTTCTTCGTTGCTATTTTCTTTGGGAGAGTCGTCTATGGACTCTGATGTTCGCCTCGAATGTTCTATTTCATAAGATAAACGCGACTTTTCTTCACTATTGATATCTATCGACTTTCTCGACATTCGTTGCATGTTATTCGAAGCCGGTAACTGATTATGGAACATGTAGTTACTAGAGCTACCGCTAGAGCTGCTGTTGCTATCAGGATTAGATCTTGGTTTATTAAGTACATCACCTTGAAGAGAAAAAACGTTTAATATACGCGTAAAAATATGCAACACGCCAATAGTAAATCGATTAATATTTATAATACCTTTCATGATGTTATCACAATGACGCTGTAAATGATTTATAAGTTGTACGCATATAGCGTCGCCGGGGAAATGAGCTTGGCCCTCGACCAAATATCGCATCACCTCCGATAAACATTCTTGATATCCTAATCGAAAGTGTTCAGCGGATATAGGTGTGCTTCCACGCCTTTCGGCTACTGTAGAGAAAAAAACAACACATGAGTATAAAGAATTGTATTAAAAATTAAATAGCAATAACATTTTAATTATGATACTTACAACTGGCACGTTCTTGTAAATATTTAAGGTGTTTTATGGCCATCTCTATGATTTCTGTTTTTTCAATGCGTCCTCGTCCCTTCTTTAAATAATCTGGAGGAATGAGTCGGGACAGATCTGCGAGACAGTTGTTCATGCGGTCTCTCCGCCGCTTCTCTATGATTCTGTGAGACATCGGGTCTTGCTAAAAAAAAAAAAATATTGTTAATATCGTAAAAGATAAAATATAATTAAACTCGCTGATACATTATTCATTCCAATCTAATCATTCATACAACGGTTCTGAGAGAAATCATATCTATGTATATAAATACACTAATTTTTCCAAATAAAATCAAACTTGATGGTCAGTCTGCATATATCAGTATTATTAATTAATTTCATACTACTGTTTTATTAGATAAACTTAAAGAATAACAAAAATACTGCTATCAACAGCAACAAAAATGTAAACATTTTTTTAACTGAACAGTATGATTACATTGTTTTTTTATTGATCTAATACAATCTTAGTGTCAGAATGCTTCTTGTATATGTTATTCACAATTGGCATACCGCACAGTACAATTTTTTTAAATAAGTAACTGATATTTCAAATCAATATAAAACAGGTTTCTGATTTTCTAAATACTTAATAAATAACTTTCAATACCATGAAAAGTAGAGATAAAAACTGAATGTTATAGTATCCAAAATTAGATATTCAGATAAAAGATTTTGTAAAATGATCCTTTATTGGATCTTGGAGAGAACCAGATACACATTTGCTTGTTGCTGCAAGCAAACCATTAACAGTACAATGCGCTTCAGAGATTTAAACTAAAAGAAACCGCGACTAAATAAAAATGAAAGCATGTAACTTTCGAGTTTACGTGATCGTAAAAAATCCAGTTATAATTATAATAATTCGCATGGGATTATCAGCCGAGTGAATGACTGTCGTATGTCATATCATCAAAGCATCAGTATCATGTCACGACGAGAGAGATACGGAAGAGATATCGATCGGCATTATAGACTGCTATCACGTGAGTTGCCACGTGACGCCACACGAGCGCACCAGATAATATACAGAGCTTGGGGTGAATCAGAGGCGAATGGACACTCATAATTTTAATTAAAAGCCAGACGTGAACAAACCTGCCGGATATTTTATTAAAAGAGATGGTGCAAGGATTTCTACGATTATTTTGATGTACTTTTGATGCTTGGTTGTGTTTTTTACCACCAATGATCATTAGTATTATACAACGACTGTTTAATAATTTTAGATAAGTTCTGGTCTTTTAAGCTGAGACATTGGAGCAAACCCTAGGAATTTAATTGCTTTTGTAAGCTGTAGTAGTAGTAATACATTTATTTTAGCTACATAAAGAAGTTCACATGTCTTTTAAATAAAATAAAAATTTATAAAAAAATAGAAGTATCACTACACGGCCTATTATACCTATTTATTTATTACAAGTGTAATAATTATAAATAAATATGTCTTCTGCAGTTGGTTTTACATAAGTAATATTTTTCTAGCGGCTCTGCTTTGGCTCTATAAATATGTTCAGAAGTTAAACTCCAAATCAAATACAGTTGAAATATGTTTCGAAAAGATCGTGGTTTTCAAATTTTTAATGGTATGTTTTTTCAGAGAAATTAGAATTAATAATAATTAAAATTATAATTACAAGTTTTGTGGTTTGTGAGTAAATAGATGTAAACCAACATTAAAATTTATCCTATCCACTTTTTCTTGAAAAACGGGAGTCTGTTGTATTGCAATTTTTTGTTAAGTAATTGATAATGTTAACAATGATAACAGTACAGTTTATAATTGCATTGCTACAATTTACAATGCATATGAGTTATTTTAAAAAAAATATATGTATCCGCTTTTCCGTGGTTTCCCCTACGCTAAGCAATTCACGCTAGAGCGAAAATTGAAAAAATATTTATGTACCTTTGTGTTTGTTTGCGACAAAAAATTTCCATATTTAGAAAATCTATTTATACTTCTATCAGTATTGTATGAAAATGCAAAAATATATCGGATTTTTAGATTAGTTTTATTTCTATAAATGTACAAACATTGAACTCGTATTTATCGATTGTGCTGATTAATGCAAATGTAAATCTAATTAGGTCACCTGTTGTAAGTTTCAAAGATATTTTAGGAAGATCTTTGGTCAAACAAAGAAAATGAATCATGAAACTATAGCTGGGTTCTAATTTTCAAAGAATAAATTAATGAAGAGCGGACTTATTGGATGAACAGATGAACAGGTTGTAAAGAAGGCCAAGATCAAAGAATAAGAAATTTACTATAGAATCTAAACATTAAAATATAAATGAAAGTTCTTTTCTTAAAACAGATTTAACTTTATTTTTTTAAGATTTTCTTTTAAAGCAAAAAGTAAATCAAACTAATTTTATTTTATATGTTAATATAAAAAGAAATTCTCTATTTTCTAAAGATAAGAGATTCTTCAATCTTTCTCAAAAGTGCACAAGCGTGAGAAACACGTGCCTCGCATCCAATTGGTATTCTAATTGGACGCCTGATTTTAAGATTCGCTAACCGCACGTGTAGTCTACGACTCGTATATCACGTCTACCTCTCTATCAACACCGTTTTATCTAAGTTACTTTTTTTTCTATTCCGCGATTGTAAATCTTTTTTCTGCATGTAAACTACGATTAATTTTGCATTATTCCGATAGCGTTTCACAGCAAACATCTATAAATATAGCATTTCAGTATTGATATTCTGTGGGTACATGTGTTGCATAAACTAGAGAAGGTAGCTTATATCTTTTGTTTTGTTTATCTTCAATTAATGACTTAAGATAAACAAAACATTTTTTAGAGAGCGTAAGAGTAATAGTATAACTCAAAATATATTTATTCTAATATTTGTTATAAATAACATAGACATCAAAAATATTGGTTAAAAGAGTGACCCACAAATAATTATTAAATTAAACTATAGCCCCAAAAGTTTCAATTCAAATAATACTAGACTATTATTTTTAAGCAATATTATAAATATTACTGATTTTAGCTTAGTGTTGTTACAATATAGTAATATTTATTGACTTATCGGTATTATTATTATTATATATAGTTTTTAAGAAACTCAAATTTACTTTCATTTATGGTATTTAAAATGTTCTGTAGTTTAAATATTAACAGATCATTATCCTCCTTTTAAATGCGAATCTAATGTAGATAATCTACATATGTATACATCGTCTTTCCGACCTCCGAAAATGAGGGTCATCATCTGGAGCAAAGTCTCGATTATCTCTTCCGAAACAAATTTCTTGGCTGCAATCGAAGATCAAATCGAAAACGTTGCAGCCAAAAAACGAGACTTTGTTCCAGTAGATAATTAAATATTTGGAAGTAATAAATGTACTGTTTCACTCCTATTCACTCAATATACATATGCACTGCATAACCCACTGATCACAAGCACTGTTCTTTTCATAATCGTTATCACGTTGGCAACACTGTCGTTAGCGCCAAATTTGACTCCATAAAAACACTGATATCACTGACTCACTTCTTTCGGCGCGAAGGCCGATCGCTTCTTCGAAAAGTCCATGATGTTGTGCGAGCAACTGTCAAGATTCAACACCGTGACCATGTTATTGAGAGTAGACGATCGCCGGTTGGGGTTGCCGTCGCTAAAGTTTACTAGACGTGTAGCGCCCACGGGAGTCGGAGCGCTAATGAAAATTCGCGTCGCCCGCTACCGGCTTATATAGCGCCGAGCACGAGGCACAGCACGAGATCGCCGGCGACTGTCAACGTGCCCGCCGACTACATTTCCATAAATACTGGGCGAACGGCACGCAAATAGACGATGAGATATAGGGGGGATAGCGAACCGTGAACGCGGTGCATTTCCACCGTCCCCTCCGCTGGTTTTCCTGTATGCCATTTTCTTATCTGCGCTTCCTGTAAGATCGAACAGTGCTACCAACGCGAGAGCTTTATTTTTAAAAGAGAAAAAATGATTTTATTATAACTAGTATTCATTTATTTAAGCCCTTGCGGGCTTTAGCAATATATATAATATTTCAAAAACAGTGCTGCCAATATGAAAACATATTTTTTTTAACCTGAAGAGATGATTTATATGATATGATATGAAAACCGTCTAATATAATATACATATGTATTGACTACCCATTTATTAGTTAATTATTTTTACTGATTTAAATACAAAAATCTAGCGCATGTACGAGGACGAAATATGAGGGTACTCCCCCCCCCCCCCCATTTGAATTTTGGCAGAAAAATGCATGTCGCAGCTGGAGTTCTTAATGGAAGTTTAAAATATATTTTCCAAAGCATTAATATAATTTCACTAACGCGGCCAATTAAAATGTTTCAAACAATTGATTTACAATTTTGTTTGTAAATCTGTATTTTTTCACAAGCAGATGATCCGGTAAGGATATTTACACATGATCCGATATTTACAAAATTGTGACGATACAAATAACCGAAACCAGATAATTTTTTACAAATTGAAAGAAAAGCGAAAATTTTAGGCTCGTGTTTTACAGGCTAGAATTTTAATATGGATATGGTCATAATTTTTATTACATGGATCAGAATAAATATTAGATGATTTTTTCAGTCAGAATTTATTACATTTAATTGGTCAATATTTATAAGGAATAGCAAGTATGTATTTATATTCTATGATCTGTATCAAGTTTAATTTTATGTTATATAAATATTACTAAAATAAATAATTTAATGCCCATTTATATTTATAAATGTTAAAATACTTTTTTTTAATTCACAAGATCGTACTATATTTTTTTCTGACCGTACCTAACCATTTGATATTTATTCTGACTTTAAATAACATAATTATAATCAAACTGTTAATAAAATTCTGACATATATTTTTAATTTTTATATGAATAAAGTAAATATTCAGAGAAAAATAAAAAATTGTAAACGTTCTCATCTTCGATTGTATCATGTGCTTACACTACAAGTCTAAATCATAGTGTGTGCATATGATACATATAGTGTAAGCACTAAGCACATAGATTCTCAAACTTAACTGGCTCATCGTCCACTTTTCAAAAACAAATTTTTTCATCGCCCATCTTCGGAAAACTCTATTTCTATCTATTTTACCAACATATTTATGTAGCTTTGGCAAATTATTTTATCGGGTTCGATGCGCTCGTAATTTTTGATTAAATGTAATATACATATAAAGTTGACACGAAAATTATTATAGGTTTATCTCAGTATTATATCAGACTAGATGTTGCCGCCATAACACATTACATACAAGTGTAATATATTAATCAAATAATGCATTAATCGAATTATATATAAGTATTATTACATACACGTGTAGCACATTATGTACAAAGTGTAACACATTAATCAAATTAACATTATATACACGTGTAATGCATTATTTTAATTATATGTAATTATCATTATATACAAGTGTAGCACATTATATACACAAGTAACGCAATAATCATGTCATTACGTTTTAATGAATAAAGCGATCAGTCGCTATAACTACAGGATCGTACAGTCGTATTATTCACGAAGTATTATTACATACTCCCCTCGCTGTTGCATAGCATTCGTCTATAAGAGACACGACGATACAATTTAATAAAATTAAACTAAAACTGCATACTTTTAGATAGATCATATAAAATAGAGATATAAATAGTACATGTCTTGGCTAATTTTAAAATAAGTTCGTGATTCAAACCCAATCAAACATAAATGGAAACATGTAATATCCGTTCCTTTAATTGTCATTATTTTCAATTTTAATAGGTCGTTAATGCATGTTTTACACGAAAGCTGGTATTTGTAATAAATTTAATTTATTACAATATTAAAATTTAAGTGATCCTATTTTATTGCGGATAAGAATTATTAATTATAGCTTTCAAATCATTTTATCAGAGATAATTATAATTATAATTTATTACAACTGTGCTTATGAAGTAGAATATACAATATTAAAATTTTGTCAACTTAGCTACAAAAAATGAACGTCATCTATAACCGTAAAAACAAGTAACAAATACTATCTTTACACACATGAATTATAAATCAATAACATTCCATATAATTTAACTAGTATCGTCAGCTAGTGTGAAATTAGCATACCGACGCGACAGTAGCAGGATATTAAATATTTATGAATTAGAAAAAAACCGCGATAAGTAACTTGATAATACGATAATACGTATAGTTTTTACAAAGACATTTTTATAAATATGGCGTAGGCAAAACGTGACCTCTCCGCGTTTTACGCATTCGCCATTTTGTTCAGAAATGCGAAAAATGGTATATTTAGTTATAGTCAGTATTTATTTATGAAAATACATGTGCAGGGCATAACATCTTTACGCCAAATGCACTCAAAAAAACTATGCATAATAATCATTTTGATAAATTTATATTTAATAATGGCCAGACCTTCATACGTCCATCAACTGCGAGCAATGCGAACCAATCAATACTATTCGACAGATGGATAAAAATTCGGATAGCTATGCTTATTAATGAGTTATTCAATACTCATATTCTTCTACGGGAGACTATCAACTCAAATCGTGCCCGGGAATCCAACCGTAGTAGTCGATCGTGACGGCTTAGGTCGAGAACAGAGGCGGCGCAAATCGTAAGCGCACAGCGAAGCCTACAAAGGGCCTATGCTCGACCATAAGAAGCGGGTGGGAACATCCGAAGTACATTTTATCCTGTTCTTGCATGTGATACTAATACAAATAATACTAAAAACCAAACACAAAAACCAAGTACTTCCTGAATCCCTGGATTGTGAATATTCCCTAACTTAAAGTAGTGCTTTTCTAAGTACACTCGTTGATGCGACCCGAGTGAATCATATCCCAGCATACTTTGAAGGAATTTTGTGGAATTTATATTTGAGAAACCTTTTATGGACCTTTTCTATTAAAAGAGAGTCGGTTGCATTATTTGGCAACCGGACCAGAGAAGCATGTTCAATGGTACTGAGTGATTATACAAGGCATGTAGTACCCTTGAGTTTCTAAATTGATGCGCGTATTGCAAGACAAATCCCAACATATTTGAGGCTTTATTGCATATATTTTTATATGCTTATGGATTCTGTAGTCCTCTTGAAAAAAGAAAAAACATACAAATCGGTTATCACTTCTATGCGAGGTACCAAGTTTGTTGTGTTTTTGCTCAAGAATATGTTATAAAATGTCAATAGATCTATTTTAAAGAATACTATAAGGTCATGTCATAAATTTTTTGCTTAAGAATATGTCATAAAATCTCAATAGATCTATTTTTAAGGAATACTATAAGGTCATCAACATTAAAGTATGAATTTTAAATTTTGAATAACTTTATTAATATCATTAATAAACAGAAGAAACATAAATGGACCGAGATTAGAAAATCCTGATGTGTCAGTATCGACTTGTTATGCCAATATTAAATATATTGACGATGATTTTAAAAGTATGATTCATAAATAATAATAAATTTATGAGAAACTCAAAGCCATTTTTAAAAAAGTAAGGCATGACAAACTTTATCAAAAGCCTTTTCAAAATCAGTGTAGATTGCATCTACTTGATAGCCTATTCGAGATTTTTTATTAAAAAATTGGAAAAAAAAGAGCAGATCAAAAACCATGCTATTGATCAATCCATAGTTTGAAGCATAGTTTTTGTTAAATAATATTAAATCGCATCTTTGACACTTTTTTGTACTATTTCCACTTGAGTACTAATATCTTAATCATATAGTTCATTATCTTTTTAAATTTACAGATACAGAGTCTGATACTTCAAACCAATATTAGTTATTAAGAGATAAAAATTGTTATTATCTTCTTTTAACTTTTATAAATACTGAATTCTCAGAATATTTTTATTACTCATTACTATTGTGGAATTATAACCTTTTAGATAATACTTACTACTGACTGATAGTATTAAACTTAAAAAGTATCCCACAAATGGTAGAATTATTATTGTTAAAAAATTATTGATTAATTATATTTATGTATTGTGGCTTATGACCATAATACCAATTTTGGTATTTAAAATATACTGAGTATTTTAAAGCTGGATTATGAACCCTTGGGTCACAAGTTCGAATCAACAAATTAGTATGTTAATTCCAATCAGTCATTTCGATACTGATTAATAATGTTTACAATTTCCTCGAATAATTTTTGACCATTTGACGCGATAAATTCGTTATAAAATAATATATCTATACTTCCAATATGAGTGTTAAAAAATTCCAGTTTTTATTAATTAATTTGAAATCTGATCTAAATAAAGAATAGAAAAGTGATATCATAATTTGCACTGCGCGCCTTAACATAGAACAGATTTTTTTTATTAGTCTTAGCCAAACAGGTAAATAAGTATGATCTGACACACAGAAAATTCCAAATATTACTGCATTATCTTAAATAAGTTTGACCAGCTCCTTACGTGCTTGGACAGTAATGAGGACGTAATCGCAACTCTTAGTTGAATTATACTACTACGTACAGATATTATATTAATAAGAAAAATTAAAAATCAATTAAAATTAAACGGTAAACTTTTGATACATATGCATCATAAATATAAATTTTCATATATTTTTTTCCAAACGAGGAAAATCTTTAAGCGTCGATAATGTCGAGCGTGAAAAGTTCAGAGATCGTTTACAGGATAAACAGAATAAAATATTATTCAAAGACGGAGTGAACCAGGAAAATTATCAAGCCACAATACACAAATATATTGCATATGGAAAATCGTGGGTTCTAGACGTATACAAGAATAATTTATGTATTTAGAACAATTTCTGATTTAAAAAAATATATTATGAACCGTTTTTACATTATATAATATCAGTGCATAATTGACATATGAATATTTAATTCACACACGCTCGGGAACGCACGTTGAGTCATACCATTATTGAAAAAGTGCGTGATGTATCAACGAAGAATGTCTATTATGTCATATATTGTATATTTCTTTTACATACCTGGTTTATTGAACTTTTACATAATTTTATATTGTTTTTTTCAATTCCTAGTAAATAAACATAGCAAAGTTCCATTATTTATTGATTTTCTATTGACGTTTCACATACGTATTTAGTTATTTAAATAAATACATATTAACGGGCCTAATCGCTTATAATATGTTAATACTAATATTTTGACCTTTGGAAACGTCGCTTTTCGTGTAAATGAAGATACTATCGTACAAAATAGATTTGTGTATTGCAAATGTTGAGGTCAATTTAATTTTGAAGCATCGTTGTTGTCGCTCGTTACCACTGCGACGGCGTCGACACGGTTTTATTGCTTTTGACATGAATTTTAGACTTCTGAGAAGTGATAATTGTTTTTTGCGCTCTCCTATTGATCAAAATTGGTTTTAATTTACTTTGATCAATACTAAAATAAAAAATAAAATCATGCCTTCACCATTCTGGTATGAATGATCGGTAAAGATATCTTTTATATTTTATAGAAACAACAAAAAAACGGACAAACCATGAAGCATTGAAATGATTTTTAATAAAATAATTCATTTGACTTGATATAGAAAAAATAATGACAGTTTATAGTTAATGCATTCATTCGGTAGTGTTAACTGTGTTACATTTAGTTGTAAAGAATGATATATAAACTTGTCCCTCGATTTACGGGTGCTCGTTTTACATGGTTTCACTTATACGCGGTTAAGAAAAAGTGTTTTTTTTAATACTCAAAATCATTCATATTTGGTTTCACGCGTCTAGTGTGGCGAGATACAAACTTACTCTCACTTCTTGCAATTGACCTACAGTTGGAACATCTTCCACTGCTTATGCAGTTGCTTTCTGGAGTACAAGATTTTGCTGAAGAAGTTGCAAAAACGTGTTTGTTCTGCGCTTCTCATATGCAACGAAAACGATCTATTTCTAAATCGTATTGTAACGTGCGACAAAAATATTAATAACAACAAAAAGCGATCTGCACAATAATTGAACACTAAATTACATCAAAATAAACAGTAGTGCAGTGATATGTTTTTTGTGGTGGTATACATCCGTCGTTCGAAGACCAGCAGCAATATTTTATCAAGCACCAGGAATGTATTAGAAATGGTAAAATAGGAACATATTGGCGTATAGAAACAAATCGTTTAATACATATCGCCTATCCTTATTATCTACCATTACCGCGCTACATCCTTTCATGAATTCTACACTAAAAGAAGCCGCGGTAAAAATAACTAATGCACACACATAGAGTTTCACTCATGCATGTGCTTTTCCTAACAAAGCCTACATGATAGATGCGACAAGCGATTACCTTTTATTCATGCGATATAATAATAAAGTGTGAGATTATTAGTTCATGTAAATAACCACTAGTAGGCCTATATCGAATATAATAATAATATTCCCCAGACTACAATGACGGAGCTACAGGAAGGCATATAAGTACTGTATTACATATAACAGTGAAAATTGTTCCGGCTTTGATGTAATATATTTTTGTACTATTGTGCGATTGATACATAAATACCTTCATAACCGTTTGGGTTATTTATAAATAAAATGTCAACAGCTACATTTAAAATAAATTTCGTTTAATTATACTTTTCTATTTTAGAAATAAAATTATGTTTACAGAACCCATTATAAAATACAATTGAAAGAAATGTATTTTAAGCAGTTGCAAAAATAAATTGAAAAGGGCATGCGAAAATAACCAAAACAATTGAGAAGGAAAAGAAAAATCACCATATTTATTTTCAGGACCGCGCGTGTAACAAAAGAATTATAAATAAGCTTACATTAAAATAGACAAAGCGAGCTACGCTCGAAAACATTCGATTGTGCGCGAAACCGAAATTAATTTCGCCAATGGAAAAAGGGAGGCGGGCCACGTGACCTGTCCGAGAATAGCGTCTCTATTTTAGCGCCGCTTCCGCCCAAAATGTGGGCGCTAAAACCGCGTGCGCCGATAAGCGCTATTGTGTGTTTACTTTCGACGTTATTATTTTCGGTAGCTCTCGCGAACACGTGACGGGGTGTTAAAATAGCCAAGCTGAACAACATGGCCGCCCGCCGGGGGAGGAAATGGGGGGATATTGTGGAGTTCGGGGACGTGGCGTGCTGAAACACGTGCGAACGGTTTTATCGTTTCAGCGCATTTTTGAAGCGCGCTGTTTATCTCGAATACCGATTATTATTATTAGCGCGTTTTTAATAGGGGTGAGTTAGCGCACCGCTTTGAAAGAGCAGCGGGTTAACTCGTTGGGATGATTTGCAATACGGTTGTATAATATTGCATAATTAAAACTTCATTTCGCGCACCGCCACTCGAGAAGTAGCAATTAATAAACCGGCGCTTCGTGCGACCGGATAGTGTCGCCGGGAGATAAGCCAATTTCCACGTGCAATATACGAACGTATTTTGAGCGGTTACACGAGACAAGCGATTATACAATGTATTATTTTCACTGGATTAACAAACATATTTATTAATTGTAGCGCTTAAGTTTTGGTCGTATATGCAAGCGTTATGGCCGTTAAAATAAAAAAATGCTCAAACGTCAGAAAGACGACACGGAAAAATTCAATTGTGATGATCGGATCGGATCGGAGGGTCGGATCGGGGATGATGGCTAATATAGGTGTATGTTGTTAGAATTACAATGATGTGAACGGGAGGAATGATGCAACGGGCATCACCTGACCAATAAATAAAAAAAGTCAATGAAATAAATTATAAAGCTAAGTGTAGTACCACTGTACCAACTAAACCTCAATGTTAGTAGTCATATTATGCTATTGAAGAATTTTTAACTAACTAGTCTATTCAGTTGGATACAGTTAATTGTGATTTAAGGCACATCTTTACTTACGAATGTTTTCTTTGCATTCCAATCGTTGTTCACAGAGTGTTTTGAGAAATAATAATTGTTTTTTACTACTTTTTCTATCACATTTTCAATATAAGGCAACATCTTTTCTATAAACTCAAGTTGACAGTTCCAGCGAAAAATCTATTTTCTGTTCAAACCAAGACCTAACCTAATGAAAGTTTTAAAACTAACTATAGTTTTAGAATTTTTAGTCAAATCTAAAATACAAACTAAGCCAAGTCATCTTTCAGGGGAAAATAATCACAGAGGAAAAAGAAGTACAGACAGACGTCACATTTCGCATATTGTCCATATTTAATGTGCACTTTGATATTACACTGTTTTAAAAATATGATTTTTACTGACTGTATTTGTCATATATGAGAGTATTGGTCAAAGTGTATTCAAGTCCAAATACATTTTCACCAGTAGGTATATATTTATAATAGCAATAATAGAATTATATGCCGCTCTAAAATGTCTAACAAAGTCAATGCGAAACGTCCATTTGCTGTTCAAACCCAAACCTAACATAATAGAGGTTTTAAAACTAATTATATATTTAGAACGCTCGTTACCGAGCGTTCCCACTGCGACGGCGCCGACACGATTTTATTGCTTTTGACGTGAATTTTTTACTTCTGAGAAGTGATAATTGTTTTTGCGTCCTCCTATTGATCAAAATTCGGTTTGAATTTACTTTGATTGGCCCTCTTATATCATAAATACATAATAATATCGGTAAAGATAGCTATTATGATTTTTTAAATTTAGCGTACTATCCAAGTGCAGACAAACTATGGAGAGATGCGACATAAGTCTGTACTTCTTTTCTGCTAATTTTTCCCTGAGAGATGAGCTAGTTTACTTTGTATATTGAACTTGAGATAATAAAAATTCTAAATATATAAATGAATGAATTAAAATAACTAAATATATGAAGGAATGAATCTCACCGTACGCGCCTGGTTAATATATGTTCAAAAGTAATTAATCAAAAACTTCGTCTAAGTTATTATGAGAGAAAGATTTATATACAGATATATCCATATTTATGTAATCATCTAAAAAAACACCGTTATTTAATTTAAACTATTATATATTAATATGTATATTTAATAGGTTTCCTATATAGATATGTTATGCTACTGATTTTCCCCTCTATATGCATATAGGTACAGTAAAACCTGGATAAAACGGACAAAATATCCGGTCAAATGTGAAATTGTTATAAAAGTCCTGTTAATGTTATACATGTTTAAATCCAAATATCACTGCTTGTAAACAAAATTCTGACCATGATTATCACGTCATACCTTTTACTTTATACCTATATACAAATAAGGTGTATTTTCGAGAAAATGATTCTGTGAAATACACATAATCATTGTTTAAAATCATATACTATTTTAAATCCATTTATGGAAACTTCACTGACATTTCACTGACAATAAAACACATTTGGAAAATCTACTTTTATATAGCTGACTTTCGACTTTAACCGACATCCCCTCATTAGTCCGTTACATCGAGGTTTTACTGTACTTTGATGAGATCAATTTAGCTACTTAATACAAAAAGCTAGAATAACCTAATAATAATAATATATATGGGATTTAAACTCACGATTTTTCAATTAAGAATCAATGATTAATAGTGTTTTTATTTATTATTGAGTAAATTACGATAAAAAACAATTGAATTAACAATGATGTTGAAAATCAAAATGTATCATATTTTTTAAAAATAATTCAAATGTCTGAAACCTATAAAATATTATTTTAAAATAAAATTAAGTTAGCGTAAAAGTCTAAGCGTTTTTCTAAGCTAGCTATTGCTATAAAAAATTAAATATATTATAAAATAGTATAAATAAAGATAATAACAAATAACATCTTTAACTTTTTAATACCAGTGCTTCTAATTTTTATTTATGGACTGTCATTTTTATTTATTCCCTTTAACATTGTGGTATATTTTTTACTGTTGAATAGTCGAGTTAAAAAAAACTTATATATGTAAGATAGTTTTATATTTTTTGCAAAGAAATCTAAAATTACTGCTAAATTATTTATATAATAGAGTTACAATGTATAATAGTAAAAAACCGCTAAACTATAAATATACATATACCATCTATAGAAACAAATCTTACATTCTAATAATAGTACTTCACGTGATCCTTTAAAAATAATTTAACAATCTAATTTATATTTCACGAGAACAAAATATATTTTTATTTATAGATTACTTCTTTATTTTTTAATAATTTTATTTAATTCTAAATAAAGGTTGCTGTTGTACACTGTTAAATAGTCGACAAAGGCTCCGTTAATTAAAAAATATTTTTGTAAGTAAATTATATAATATTTTTTTTCTTCTAAAGGTTAAGCAAGAATAATCTAAATTGGTACAACTTTGTGTGATTTATATAATGTACTATTAAAAGATATAAAGTGCTACGTTTAAAAAATATATTTTCTGCATACTAATCAAACATTTAATTTATTTATAGTAAGCGTTTAACTTGTTAGGTTTCCAATTATTACTTTTTTAACTTAAAGGACCCCAAATATATTTTAACGAGTTAATTTAAATCTCACGAGAGCGAAATACATGTTTATTTATGGATTACTTTATTTGTTTATAAACTTCTTTCTACGAAGTATAATTAATATAAACTCTATTTTAAGACGTATCAAAAGATCCGCTAATTAAAGTTTATTTTTGTAAGCAAATTCTATTTTTTCGTAACACTTAAATATTATACTGTTTAAGTGCTACGTTTTAAAAATATACTTATAGAATTTATTTACTACTGTAGATTAATAATGTTGGGATCACACGTTAACTATCGTAAATACATGCTTAAAGCGAAATACATCTACTTGTTATCAGTATTAGCAGCTTGTCGAACAAGTGTATTCGTCACGCTGACGATCAGATATTTGGATGCATTAGGTGAATGAATATTTTAAATGGAACATAAATCAATCAGTGTGTGTCTTACACAAATAAAAAGGAATGCTATATCATATTAACTGACAGTTGATGGAATGTGCTACCAGGATGACAAGTTCTCCATAACGGCGTTGCCAAATTACCAGCTGTTCAAATTGTGATCGTTACGATAAAGCACTAATAGACAATAACAATCTGTTTTCAGCCTCAAATCGTTCACCTACATATTATACATCAGACATATATATTATACATCAGACACATCCATCAGAAACTTACGTCAATAACTTCTACAAGTTACTTTCGTGTAGCTCAAACACACGAGAGTTCATCTAAACTCAAAACAAGCAGAGCTACGTCGAACATCGAACTTTTAAGCCCAAAGAAACAGCCGCTTCTCCCTTCACGTCAACCCCGGTACAACTAAAAAGTCTGAAACCGAGGGATTAACCCGATCTTCTACGAGACGCAAACAAGTAATTACACAAATTAAACAATATTAGTAATAACTAATTAAATCACCACTCAACTATGAATGTACATATTTATTGAAAAGATTTTTATAATAATAGCTCTTATGATTAGGTAAAAATATTTCAAAATTTGTAACATAAATCTCACGTGATTTTATTTATAAATGCTATATTTTTATTTATAACTTCTTTCTACGAATATAAATTAATTTTAACTTGAGGTTGCTACTTTACTGTTCAATAGTCGACTTATGAAAGGCACCGCTAATTAAAAGTTATTTTTATAAGCAAATTATATTTTTTTCCAGAGGTTAAGCAAATAAATATATATTGGTACACCTTTGTGTGATTTATATAATGTGCTATTAAAAGCTATAAAATGTTACGTATTAAAAATATATTTCAAGTACTAATAAAGCATAGATTTTATTTATAGTATAGTACTACTTGTATTGTTTCCAGCAGCTACTTTTTTACTTCAAAAGATCCCAATAATAATTTAAATGTCACGTGAATGAAATATATTTTTATTTGTTAATTACTTTTTTATTTATAAATTTATTTCTACAGCTATAATTAATTTTATTTTGAGGTTGCTACTTTACTGTTTAATATTAGATTTATCAAAGACTCCACTAATTAAATGTTATTTTAGTAAGCAAGTTATATTTTTTTCCAGAGGCTAAAAGCAAAAAAATCTAAATTGGTATAACTTTGTGTGATTGAAACGGTAAACTTGCATTGTTTTCAGCAATTACTTTTTTATCTCGAAAGGTGGCAAAAATAATTTAGCAAACTAATTTAAATCTCACGTGAACGCAATATATTTTTATTTGTGGATCACTTTTTTTATTTATAACTTTATTTGTACAAGTTATAATTAATTTAATATTATATTTATCGAATACTAACTGTTTAATATTAGACTTAACAAAAACTCCGCTAATTAAATGTTATTTTAGTAAGTATTTCTTTCAGAGGTTTAGCAAGAAAAATCTAAACTTATACACATACTTTTGTGTGATTTCAATAATAAGCAATTAAAAGTGTTACGTTTTAAAAATATATTTAAAATACTAATCAACCATTTAATTTATTTACGTTAACGATATTTATAGTAAATATTGTAAAGTTTTTAATAATATAACTATTATTTTACTTACATGACTTACATAAACTTGTAATTTAATAAATATAGGTACATAACTACATAAATAATGGCATTATTGTTTAAAAGGGAATTTTACTATTGTCTATAAACATTGCACAATCAACACTAAGAATTGTTAACAACATTCAATATGATAGAGTAGCATTGAACTAACATGTAATACACTGCACATGTCTATCAAATGAAATAGAAAACTTGTACAAAGTACTTTAATGAAAACAATAATAATTTGCAGTTCTACAATTCAAAATAACAATTTTTAAATTGTTCGGTAATATAAAAAATGTATATGGTTATATCATGATGTAACTCTGTGTTGCGTGAAAATCACGCGGCAAAAAATGACTCGTTGATTAAGTGAATTCTGTTTCAGATTTAATTTTGTCAAATAACAAACGGACGCGTACTTATTATTTAAATATTCTTTATTTTATAGTTACATATATTTTATTCAATTAACAAATTGCGATTTTTTAAAATAAGGATGAGTGGAATACATTAAAATAAATAAAAGAGCATCAATAGCAATAATATTTTTTTGCAAAAAGGAGGGTCAAAAGTTAGTCAGTCAGTTGTCGATATTTAAACATTTAGATTTCATAAAAATTAATAGTATTTCATTAAATGACGTTTTTCATGCCAAATTCAAGGGAGGGCTAATACCCCCACCGCCCCCCTTAAATGTCGTCCCTGCTTCAAAGGCAACTCATCATATGCATATAGGGCTTTTATGTTCTTAAAATGTGTCACAAGTGTAAGCGCGTGACGTCACAGTCTGCAGCTCTCACATTGCGCTAAACGTGACCAGTCGCGTGCGTTAAACCTAAATAACGCTCCATTGTGTTACGTATTGAAGTGCGCCTCAGTTAAATTTACACCAGCCCGATATTTATTTCGGTCGAATAAAAGTGCTCAAAGGTCGGGGCAGGAGCCAAATTAGACACTTTTCAAAATAGCCACAACGTGGAGGGCGGGGGTTTTATTGTGGTACATGTTTTGATACAAAAATATATTATATATCGACCTAGGGAAAATATGCTGAAAACCTTTTTCGTTTTGTTTTATTTGAACAAATTAACAGTGTGCCATCCTTAGTATTCGTGTATATTAAAGTTTAAACCTTTAAAATATTTTTTATAGCATTTAATATTCGGGTCGTATATAAATCGTGACTTAAAACTCGAGTTACCTTCTGATTCTCCGTACTTCCATAGTCATACTGAATCGTCACTTTGATTTGGTTAGCTCCACTGGTTGTGAGCTCAAGTTCTGAATTGCAGTGTAGTTCTAAGTCGGTAACAGACATGTAAATCTGATTGAGGAGATCACTTGGGGCCTCCGAAACTTGGGGATCTCAAAAATAATTTATATATAACCCATATATTTTAATTTTTTTACGTTGAGACAAACTTAACTATGGATTCTCTTGGTACGGTTTTGAGCGTGCATACAGACTTGTCAAGGAGACAAGTTATAGATCTTTCATTTCAATTTTTAATCATTCGAAAAAGAGGACCTCCAAATTTAGGTTGCGCCTGTGGTCTCCTAAGTGCCTAATCCGCCATTGATTGGGGTGGAGTTCCGGCTTATAGAATAATGGCAGGATATTTTTATTATTTTTATCATAGAATAATGGAAGGATATTTTTCACCTCTTTTCTTCTCCGCTTTGTTTGGCTAATTATAGCTTATTTGGATGGTAACTGCAATGTGTTTTTCAGTGATGTTTTTCAGTGGCATTACTTTCTATGTTTGCGTCCTTTGTGGAGGCTACCTTTTAGTATTGTCAGTTATGCCCCCAATATATCTGCGCTTTGAGCGTTAAATATTATTTCTTTGATGTACGTATTAAAGTAAATTAAAAAACGCTGGATTATGTCAATAACACATCAGCGCATTATGTCTACATATTCAATTTTAATAATGCAATTGTTTTAATTTAATTATTTATTTGATATTAATGATCATAAAATTATCTAGCATATGTCATAGCAATATGGAAACAATATTTCGTAATTTAAAAAAGAATCCCCTCAAAAATTATTATCTATTTCTTGTTTAGAAATATGTTCGTGTTATCAAACCACACAAAAACAGTATGCCAACCTCATTAAAAGAAATGCATGACAATTTCTAGATTTTGTTAAACTTGATCTAAAGCATAAAGCAGTTTGAGAAAAAAGGAACGTAAACATTATAAATATATACAGTATCAAGTGAAAATGCTTCAATCTAAAATCCAAATTATCGGTGTCGGATCAAGAAACATTTATTCACATGTTAAATTCTAGCAAAAGCTTACACCAGCTATAAATACAAATATTTGTATTTTTTTAAATTGTAACTCAAATGTAGATAGAAGTGTTATTTTTAATTTTTTGTTGATTGATCGTCTATGAGAATTAAAGCATAGTGTGATTATATTGATTTTTTTAAGTATAAAATGTTTTCAATCCCACATTTGTATACACAGGAAACGGGCTAAAATATAGCAATATAAAAAATTAATTAACGGTATTGATTAAATATAAAAAGCATTCGATGAGCGCATAATTTCGCGTTATGGACCTGTGAATTGGCCTCCAAGATCGTGTGATTTAGCACCTTTGGATTATAAGTCGCCGGTCTATGCCGATAAACCAGAGACGATAGACGACATGGAAGTCAACATTCGCCGCGTTATTGCCGATAAACGACCCCAGCTGCTCGAAAATTGGACTTTTAGATTGCGCTTTATTCGAGCCAGCCGCGCCCATATGCCCGACATCATATTTAACACGTTTCGTGCCATGCCGGGCACCAGTGACCGGCATCAACATTGACCACTAGGACGCGTCAGTCACCGGTGCCCGGCAAAAATCAGACTCAATAAAATGTCGCCAGCCGCCGCCGGGCACTTCTACCATAATATTTATCATCAGATGTGACCGGCATGGCGTCACCCAACCAGATGCACATATAAACATCGACAAATTTTATTTCAAAGTTAAAAAAAAAATGTAAAAAACATGATATCTTGAAATATGATTTGTATTTAATTGTACATATATGTGATCGATAATACGAAAGATTATCATGAAGAAGAACATCTAATACTAGTTCAGAAGAGTAACTACATGGTAAAAACTTTAAATTGTCATAAAACTAGAAAACAAAAAATAGCAATAAGGTGAAAAATATGATGAAAAAATAATAAAAAGAGAAGAGGTAACAACTATTTATTTTATATTAAAAAAAAACATTGTATTTACATGGATACATTTCTATGTTCCGTATTAAAACATGGTAAGCAATAAAATGGTTGGCCATCACAACCACCACAATATGTCACAACCTGTTTCGTTCGATTTTTCGCGATTTTTCGTCCAAACTTTGCATTCGATTTATAACACCTGATACAATAACGGCGAACCTTTCGTACTGGACCTTCTTTTTTTAAAAGTTCATGGCGTGCTCTTCTTTGGTTTGGTGTTGTTGGGGGGTTAGAATTTACGCAGCTGGTAAGATGTAATGCTAATTGTTTTCGAAATTCCACAATAGTAATGTTTTTTTTTGTCACTTCTTTATATACCACTCTGGCATTCACCACTGACGTATTCAAAAGTAGTTCCATCGCTAGCTTTCTATACCACTTTACCGTTTTCCGTAAGGAACTACAGTATGATGTCATTTGGTCAGATAAATCTACAGCCGTTTTCCCTTGATTATATTCATGGACAATTTTTGGGTTTTCCACTCTATTTCCCCTTCTGTTCCTTATTGTGACATAGTCAATAGTATGTTTTGTAGATAGCATCAGGACATCGCGTGAATCTCTCCATTTTAGAACTGTCACTCCTTTCCTGTTTTGTTTCGCTGCAATTTCTCCTCGTTTTAATTTTATATTGGTGACATCTTTCGGAAGTCCTCGTCGATTTAGGCGTAGAGTACCCACTAAATGTGTATTTTCAGCTAGTAGCTTATTTGCCAAGTCTAAACTGGTGTACCAATTATCGGTACAAACCGTATGTCCCTTTTCTAAAATCGGGCGACAAAGAGTCATCACAATATGTGTAGGTACTGAATCCGTTATATTAAAATTTTTTCCACAATATACTTGAAGGCTATAGGTGTATCCAGAGGCAGTGCACAATTTAAACATTTTTATTCCATATCTGTGGCGCTTTTGTTTCATATATTGTCGAAACGAAATTCTTCCTCTGAAAGGAATCATGCTTTCATCGACACAGACATATTCTGCGGGATCATACACTTTTTTAAAATTATCGTTCAATCCGTCAATAATATTACGCACTTTGGCTAGGCGATCTTCTTTATCAGCAGTGGAGTTATCAGTGAAATGTAGCATTTGCAATAAAATTTCGAAACGGTTTCTGCTCATTACCGATTTGGGAAAAGTTTGTCTAAATGCTATATCTGTACTCCAATATAACGGGATGCTGGGGAGTTTGACGAGTCCCATCCAGATAATGAGACCAAAAAATCTTTTCATTTCATTCATGTTTGTGGGTGACCATGCGTGAAGGCGAGAAAATGATCCTAGAATATTGCCTTGCAGCACTTGAACGGCGTACCGATTAGTTTCCACTGAAATCGTTTCGAACATATCGTCCATTACAAAAAGTTGAAAAGTCACTGGGCTCTCCTTGAGGCAATTTCTCTGCGATTTCACATTTCACGCCAGATAAACTCACAAAAGGCCTCACAGTAGCTGTCGCACCCACAGGATTGAACCATTCATTAGAAGAAACACTTGTAATATCACTTGGATCAATATCACCAACATCTGATTCACTTTCACTTTTTTCTTCTGGTAATAATCGCCGACGTCGAATAATATTTGCCATCCCCGTAAATGAACTATCTTCACTTTCAGATAATTCAATCGACAAATTATCATCTGATAAAATTCTTGCCATATTTATATGGGATAAAACTGAAAAATTAAATTGTTGGAAAATAATAACTTGAATGAAATAATATAATTATATGTGTGTAAAAATATAAACCTGCTCTAGGGCTATAAATCAAAATATATCTGCGAATGCTATGCGTAACAATGGCATCTGAAAAATGGTTCGGGGCGTGAACATTATACTACCGGGAATTCGCTTGAAACCAAGAACAAAAAGCTTATGTCATTATGTATAGAATGAAAAGATTTCATTGTTTCAATACAAATTCGTCATGTCTACAATATATCTAACTTTTATTGTTTTATGCGTAAGAGTTTTGAGAAAAGATGTTTTATGAAAAAATAAAGACTGATCTTTATTGCGTTCGAGTACACATCAATTACAATGTTACTAAATAGCTTCCTGGTAGTTTGACATGAATGTTGTTTATGACATGAAGTCTCAACAAGGTTTTTATTGCCCTTTTTTTTAAGAAAGGGTTGAAAAAAAAACTACAAAAATATGTATTTATTGAATGGAAATATTTGTAGAAGCTGGCATGAGACACAATAGAGTTGATTTATGACGGTCACCCAAGCAATTACTCATTTTTTTTGTCGGAAATTTGTTATGTAATGAGTGAGTAAAAACAATTAGTTGTAGATAAAGTAATTTTTTTTACATGTTTTGATATTAGGTAGATTTCTATATGAAATACTACCTATTGCAGAGGAGGCCATATTTTATTTTGTATTGTCTTCTTTCTCTTTATTTTAGGCACCATAAACATTTATTGTTTCAATTCACAGAAGGGATGCATACAAAGAATTACGATATCGGTCGTCAATCTCAATGTCTTGAGCATAGTCTACAGATTTTGAATGAAGTTGAGGGTCAGGGGTATTTTCTGATCGGAACAATGAAAATTTTGTGGTGGCGAGAAAAATATGCTAAAAAAAGTACTTAATGACGCCATGGAGGTCACCGGTGTCCGGCACTCCAAATAAGGGTTATACAAGGGTTAAAAAAAATTACGATTATCTATTAAGCTCTTATTAGGATAAATATATAATATACAACTAAAATTAGCCAATGGCTCAGATTGATTTTTAACAAAAATAAGGTGGCATGAAACGTGTTAAACACTAATGGCATAAAAGTGTCTTTCAAATAAAGCCAATAACATGGCCATTACCACAATTTTTATGTGTTTTATTTAATTTTAAAGTTCTATACCTCTAAAAAAACACCTTTATTTTAAGATGCAATAAATTAAAGTGTCGTCTGCAAACATATTCTGGTGTAAAAAAAACATGCAATTATCCGCTCCTTTAAACATATAGAGAATAAATGTATAAACTATAAAGGATTCTAGTTAAATTTCTCGCGCCTCCCCAAGAAAACCGCTGTAAAACATTATGTTTATTGTTTACATACATCAAAATGCAGATAAAGGATATATATAAACGTTGTATCAAGAACATAAGACACCTGTACATGTGTCAATACTAAATAGTGGTCATATTTACAAGATGAAATCTTCAATCTGATCCCAAATCAACAACCTATCAATCTACAAAAAAAACTCAACATGTTTATACATAATTACTTACAAACGTAATTTAATATGCATGCGTGTCATATAGAAAAAAAAATACGTAGTAATATTGACTTAATGCAACAGTGGATCGTAAATTAATTAATCGTTACAACGTGAATCGAACGACATGGAACTAACAGTCATGATTCATGAATAATCATACCATACAAAGGACGCAGATGGTATTAATAATCAGTTATAATAATATTGCATTGCAACGCACTGTCATGTCAACGAACCAGCCAGTCGCTAATCAATTATTCATTGTTTGTGTACGATCTGCCAGTACCAGATAAAAAGAAAACGTTGCAATCTCAAGCACGTGTGTGATAAATATATAAACGTACAAAAGCAGCCAGTCACGTGTCGGCGCTATCGACATTAGATAATAGTATATAGCACATTCCGAGATAAGGGAATAAACGTGTTTTACTTTCGATATGTATTTTTGCTCTATGCAAATATCCGCAGACGACCTTGAAGCTGCTTCAGACGCTTAAAAGAGTGAATCTGATTAGCGATGACCCCGTGCAGTGCGGGTTCGATGCCATTCGCATTTTATTGTATTTATATCTAGAATGATGACGTTAATAATTAATAATAAGTCAAATTCCTAAGATCAATGTTAAATATTATTGGAATTCCCATTATTTTCTTATTCATGAATATTCTTGCGCTCACAGGCGTTAGTTTGTCATGAATGTTACTACTTTCCTAAGAGTGCGTGACTCTCCTTCCTCTATCCCATATTTCCATACTTCCTCTATGTTTTGCTGCTAAACATGAAACGACGCTCTTAACAGCGCGTCAACATCGAGGCAGGCAAACTCCTCAATGTGGGCAACTTGAAAAGGCGGCTGTAAAGAACTAAGCCCTTCGAACTGGTCTAGTTATTATTACTGGAACTCGCTTATTATTAATGATTGTGTAGTGTTCAACAGAAAACTTTTGAACGCCAATTATTAAATACAGAATAAAATTAATTATTGGTCATAAAGACCAGTTTTATTGTTTAAAAAAATATTTAATAATTATAAAGTATTCTTACAGCTTACAACAAATATATTAACGCCCTAGCTTGATATTACTTACATTATTCATCTTTGAGCATAGTAAAATCTAGGAAAACCTAATCTGTGATGACCAACCCAAAGTATAATTAAATAATAATCACTAATTCTTATCTCTCAGACACGATAGACTGAAAAACATTAGGGCCCATATCCAACTTATAAAATAAAATATAGAAATCATGAAAGAAGTATTATATATTTTTTTAATAAAACAGTTAATGTTTTTATTGTAAAGTTATTGTTAAATAAATGCACAATAATGGTCAACAAATAAATTATATTTATTATATTATCTTCGTCTAATAAGACATCTATCATCAATCACAATTTTTATTCATTCTTAATAATCGTATGATTGCCGTTCAATAGTGTTGCAAATCACGGAATTGTTTAAAGTTTAAACAATTGAATACACAATAAATATAATTTACATATACCATACAATACATATAAAAATGTATGTATGTATACTATATAATTTATACAATGATTACACGCATTAAAATTCATTCAAATAATTATTAATAAATGTATTTATTGCTCTAAATGTATTATTCCCAGCGTATAATACTAGGCATGTCAACAATTATTTATTAAAACCTCAACTCTGAAAAGGTAAAACCAATATAGCTCGAGCCAATAATAAAACAGCAGCTTTGTAAATATGCTGTTGTATGAGATGTGCAGAGTTTATTATCGAATAATAATGCACATCTCTGAAATCTTCGTATGCAGTGTTCGCATATGAATATGTGTTATCATATATGATACAAAAACTGCTCGTTCTTGCATCGCTTTTTTCCTCAATTCAACCCTGTCTGTGTTTTTCCACGAGTACGTTTACACGTGTAAGTTGATAATTGCCATGCGACTGTCACGGTCACGCTAGTATTACAACTTTTACATATTTATTGTCGATGGCAAAAATAAAGCGTGTGAATAATGAAGGCGTTAATGCAGCACTCAAAGTATTCTTAGAAAGTGAAAAGTCAACAAACAGTAAACATTGCGGATTTTTACGTAATTAAAATTTTATATTGATTGAAGACATTACATTTTTACAAGTTGACTTTTATATAGTCATCACCTCAGTTGTTTTAATTATACTTTTGAAGCAATTAAAAATATACGATCCGTACTCCCTAGATTTTATTATCAGAATATTTAGTTTTGTTACTTCCGTTAATTACTAATATATTGTAATTATCTGTTATAATGTGTTATTGCAAAGCTGAAAAATACCTTACATGTGAACATCTTATTCGACATATTTATAGAAATATCCACATATGATAACATGTACACTCGGTGTACATCACAGTAAAAAAAGTTATTAGCCCTATTTGAAACAAAATCAATAATAAACCTGAATACTTCGTTAGAAAAATATAGGCCAAAAACTGCTCTTTAAAACTATAGTATTATGCACAGGATATAATGACATTTTCATTAAAAAAATAAGTTAAAATTTCTGGACAAAAAACGCAACAATAATATTGCCCTAGCAATTAGTTGGTAATGTCAAACAATTCTACTAATGTGATTGTTTTCATTCGTCATCTGCTTTTCTGTTTTTGATATTTTTATGGTAAGATGTATAGCTAGCAATGAAACATGGTCAGCATGAATTAAAGCGAAGAGATTTTTAGATCAACATTGTTGTCGGGTGATTTCGCGCATTGTTTCAAGCCTGGCGCGGGCCATTTTTTAGCAGCCGCGGAATTTCTCGGAAACGAAGAATTTCCGCGTTTTTTTTCGGAAACTCGCCATAACTTTTATACTATACAATATAAAATTATGAAATTTTAAACATAGACTTACCATAAACAGTACTATTAAATGAAGAAGAAACATGGAGGTTGACAGTTTTATATTCACTGAAAACTTGCGTTTATTTTGCACATAAAAGTACTATAAAAATGTATGTAATAAAAACACTAAATAAAACTAAAATATGGCACAATCTGTTTTTATGAATAGTTTTTCAACGTATGATATCTCTAAAAATACGTACCTCTGTGTAGAGGTATGTCAAAAAATACATAGCTACACTTTTGGTCCAATTATCAATAATCAGATAAATTATCCACACAAAATTCATCGTCAGATTTATTTTTATCGGGTGAAAACATTTCGGGGTGTAAAACTATTTTTTAGACAACCGAACGACTGAACATTTACGCGTAACTGTAATGATGTCTTTTTTTTATAACAAGTCACAGATGTCGCAATGACTGTTGCTTGTTATCTACCCCAGGTCAAGTTTCATTGGAATTTGTTTTGTTTTCTCACTCCCAACCATCCCTTCTTTTACATCAGGTAGAAAGTAATTCCTCGAAGTATCTTGAATAGAATTGAACATAATAGAAGATATTTGGGATAACAGGAATTGTTTATAGTTCGTTATTTAATTTTTTGTACGGAATAAAAATTCAATATCAAAATTAGTACAATACATTTGGTGGAAATGTAATAAATGCGACGACGAATAAAATAATGTCTTTACTAAATATCAAAGCAGTGACATCTAGCTGCTGACAACAAAAAAAAATGCAGTTCAAATTACACGGATAAACACGTGAGCCGACTTCTAGCAACAGACTACAAAAAACGGATTTTTACGGGTCCCGCAATCCAGCAGCAGTTCCGCAAAAACGGAAAAATCCGTGTCCCGACAACAATGTGTTAATGAAAAATAAAATGGATGCTAACAAAGTGTGCGCTGTTCCATCAGGATAACGATCCAGCGCACACATCAGTAGTTGTGATAACTAAAATTCGTCGACTCGGTTTTAAATTGATAACTCGTTCTTCCGTTTTACCGGATCTAGCTCCAGCAGTCTTTAATCGAATTCTGAACCTCAATAAACATCTGGAAGGGCCATGAAGTAAACCTTCAGATGCAAATCAGATGGATTCAAAAGGGGTTATCTCGAAAAATAACGTTAAAAAAATAAGCCAATTCTGAGTGAAAGTTATATATTATAATAATAATTTGTTTCGCAGAAATTTTGAATTAACAATTGAATATATCACGAAAGCCTATTCCTATGTTTTCATATGGGTTGAAATCCACCGATTTTTATTTCTCGTCGTTTACCCACATCCTACATGGCAAGACCGGAAATTAAAATCAGTCAAAACATCAAAATTCAAATGACATACGAAACTCGAGCCCGTCGCGACCTTGAGCGGTGAACGAAAATAAAAACATTCCGATCAAGTGCGAGAGAACAACGGCCGTTCGGTCTAAAATAGAATAGATACCTGCGAGGCAAAGTTCCGGAGGCGGCCCGGAAACGGATCCATTGCGTTTAGCCGAAAGGCGGGCGGCCGCATCCAATTCCGCGCGGTGTGTCGGCAGCACGCGAGCCGGCACGTGAGCGCCCCCCCCCCCCCCTACTGCCGTCGGTCACGCTTCCCAGAGCTCCCGCCGATGCACTCCATCCGATAGTGGCGACGCACAGTGGCGTAAAAGTACAAAACATGACCATAATTTAAAAAAATACTTTTTCGAAAAACTAATATTTATTTTCTGTCGTAATCTCGAAAAATCTTCGAGAATGCTTTTGGTATTTTAGTGAGCGCTTCAGAATACATATTTGAAAGAGCTTTTCATCATTAATTTTGAGCCATTAACTTAATGAGTTTTTCGCAGATATTTTTGGACAGGTAGAAAAGATTTCGTCGATAAAAATCAAATCGACTATCCCACCTTGTATATGTAGCTATACATAAATTCATACGAGTGTATACAGTTTACTGGAATATATATCTATTATTAATAATAAATAACATTATTACAAGTCATTTTATATGCAATTTTGTATACTATTGTTAATAACAATTTGTCGAATACTAATCTTAGCTATTTAGAATAATGCACAAATAATTAAAATATATAAAAGAACTCACAAAATAATTTATTATGATAAGAAAATTTAATAAAAATGTCCTGATCAACTTTTTCTAAAATATCCCACTGTGCGGCGCGCCGAAAAACATCCGACGCAATACTACGTTTGCGCCTTATCACCCTGATTTGAATTCGCCTTATGACCTCGCGTTCAATTATTCATGCGTGGTAAAGTCGCTCATATAAGAAGCATGTATGAGATTATCGATGATAGATTCATTGTGGAGATGTTCGCGTACACGTATTTCCATAGAAAGCATTGTTTGAAAGCGACGTGTTCGAGAGCTGTTCGCTAACTTGATTTGCATTTAAAGACATGTGTTCGCCTCTTAGCTCCCAACCTACGATTTGAAAAATATTTATTACAACAGTAACCAGACGTTTCGAATTTTGCAAGACTTTCCCAAATTCGTGTCGGCTGTCCAGGATTGGTCCGAATTTTTTTTAACATCTACGCAGTGGCGCAAAGCTGCTGTATCCTTGACTTCATGCTAAATGGGTCATCTAATATATTTATCGTAGTATGTATCTAGATCAGTGGTTCCCAAAGTGGTCCCTACGGACCCCCAAGGGTCCCCGGGGTCATTCAGGGGGTCCATGGAAAATTAAAATTGATTTGGGGGTCCCTGAACAACATCAGGAGGTCCGCGCAAGGTTTAATGTAAAATAAAAAAATTGTGACACATTTTTATTAATATGGAAGTTAAAATAAATAACAATGAATAAAAAAATTCACAAGAATTGTTATTTGCTAAATGCTTGGAAACTGATACGAAAAGTGAAACGGTATTTACTGAATTAAAAAGATTTTTCGATGTAAAAGCTATACCCTTGACTAATATCATCTCCGTTGCTACTGACGGTGCTCCGGCAATGGTAGGACGACACCGAGGCTTTCTGGCATACTTAAAATAAGCTATACCGAATGTATTATCAGTACATTGTGTCATTCATCGACATCATTTGGTCGCAAAAAACCTTAGTGAACGTTTGCACGAATCACTACATTATGTCATTAGTGCAGTTAATAAAATCAAAAGGAATGCCTTAAATGAGAGATTATTTGCTCAACTTTGTTAGAAAAATGATGATGACTTATGACTATAATCGTTTACTACTTAACACAGAAGTACGTTGGTTATCTAAAAGTGCATGTTTGGATCGCTTCTATTCGCTCTTTGATTCAGTATTGGAATTCCTGGGGAGTAAAGGCAATGATTTGCGTCACAATTTTAATCTCTCAAAAAATGACATCGCTTATATGACTGATTTATTTGCCAGATTTAACGAGACTAATTTGAAACTACAAGGTGACACATTAAATTTAACCAAAACTAAAAGTGTAAGATCTGCGTTTGTTGCAAAACTTTTGCTGTACAAACAAAACTCGGGAAGAGGAGAATATTCTCAGTTTCCAAATCTTTCAAAATTGCAAAATAGAGATGAAGATTTGTTTGCTTATTGTCAACACTTAACGGCGCTTCATTCGGACCTTAACCAAAGATTTGAAGACATTCTTCACTTGGATATTCCCAAATGGGTGTTGAACCCTTTTGCAAGTAGTCAAACTTAGAGCACAAATACAGATGAATACATACTAATACAGGAGAAACTTATTGAATTATCCACATATTAGAAGTTGAAACCAATGTTTAAACAAGGATACGACAACGTTCTGGTTACAAAAACAGATCCCAATTTTATATCCAGCATTATGGGTTATTGTACAGAAGCTGTTGATTGCTTTTCCGTCTTCCTATTTTGTATAACGTGGATTCAATGCCGTTATGAGCCTCATCACAAAAAAAAGAAACCGACTAGAAATTAGTATTCGTGGGGATTTGCGGTTGCTACTCACAAACACTAAATACACTCATAACATCCCATCAGGTTCATCCAAGTCATTTAATTTTTTTTTATATTTTAAAACAAAAGTTATAATTTTAATAAATTATTTTTATGTCACCATTTACCATTCAAGACGTCAAAGTTAAATTTGTAATTTTTCTATTATGCATTTATGTAGTTATTCACCCAGGGTCTGTGGGCAAGTTTTGAGTATAAAAAGGGGTCCGTGGGCCAAAAGAGTTTGGGAACTATTGATCTAGATTATGGTCTCTAATTGAAAGATATCAAATTATTTTCATCTGCAAGTCCAAATTCATTATATAAAACAGAGCTGTGGAGTCGTTAAAAAAAACACGACTCCGATTCCGATATTTACCAACAACACGACTCCACTCCGACTTCGACTCCGACTCAAAAAAGTTTAATTTTATCAGGTATTTTTGGTGTTTTTCTACACGTTTAATATTCATACGCTATACACATTCATTATTACGCAATTAAAAATTCATAAATTTCATAATTTAAAAAAATGCTCGGAGTCGCTCATTTTTCACGACTCCGACTCCGACTCCAACTCCGGCCAAAACACCACGACTCCAACTCCGACTCCGACTCCACAGCCTTGATATAAAATACCAAAAAACTTGAAAATAAATATAGCACCGACCGTTGATACCTGCAAGAGAATAAACGAGAGTAATATTTTTTCTAGTACGTTTTAGTGCAGTTTATAGTTTATGTTTCATTTGCTACAAGGATTTCTATAATTAGTGTCATATATAATAAATATGTTGTAAATATTGTTTTTTACTTTAAAAATCTTAATCACAATAAAAAATATTACTAGATTTGAGAAAGCGAAATCAACCACTTTTCAAATCAACAACACATAACCACATGTTTTACAATTTCTTTGTTTTCATTTATTCGATAATAATAATATTCATAACTTACATATGTTATAAAGATGATTGGTCCATCATAACAATATCAAGTCTCATTGTGCGCTAATCATATAAAAAACTCATATCTGCAATGCAAATAAATAAACTGCAAAATTGGTCCCGTTACTACGGAACGTCTGACTTTATTTGGAAAAGAAGATTCACTGATATAAGTTGTGCGGCACATATCCTTCAGTCGACGAAACATCGAATCTAGTATTTAATTAAATTAAGATAAGCACAGTGGCAAACAAATATTTCAGTGTTGCGTTCTATTAAACTATTCGGTAATTAATATAATAATAAATACTTCATACTAGAACATTCGTCTGTAAAAAAGGACGCTATTAACCTAGGCGAAAGATTCGACACAATATCCTGTATGCGAGCAGCAGCTTCATTCTTATTTAAGAGAGCCAATATTGTTACGTACTGATGATATATAAACATTATTTTTTGTTTTCCAATCCATATTTAATATTTGTCAGCACCACCTACTTTGACTTTGAACAAAGCTAACAATATTTAGTCTTTTCGGTCAAAATTTAAAAATATGGTTTCAATTCTCAATTTTTTTTAAATATTATTTGTAATTTCCATATTCAATTGATTTCATATACGTACAACAAAATATTTTTAGTAGACAGCCCTTGTTTCAGCCAGCAGTGAAGTTTTTTATATAAATGTGTACCACACATTCTTAAACACGGCCAACTGAGAAAAAACATTACGATATTCAGCAACACTAGCATTCTATTATGAGAAGCTTTTCTCACTTTGGAATAGGCAATAAGAAATTGTAGTGCATTACAGAGGATTATCCGTTTACTTTTTGACTGGCAAAATGTAGTTTGAACTATTATAATTTGAATCGTTTTCTAGAAGTAAAAACAGGATTAGGGAAGTAAGGCATTTTATTATTAGCAAGGAAATTTTTATTTGTTTCGTTTACATTACTACTGCATTTTATGAGATATATAAATTTCTCTAGGATATTTCGTTTGTATCTTCGGGAGTTGAAACGAAACAATGGGACTATTTCATAAATGATTTTTAATTAATAAAATATACTCAAACACTTATTTTTGACATTTAATGTGATGCCATCATATATTCTATTTATACACAATAAACTTCTACTTTCCATAAAACTTATATTACATATGTATAATAATTTCTATCTAAACTGTTTTTTTTTAAATTATACATAAACACCTATGCGTTGAGCTGCTGACGTACTGGGTACGAGGGGCGGGAGAAGGGTAAGGATCACGGTGACACTTAACCATAGAAAATTTTACAAATAGGCCAAAAACGATGAAAAAAGAATTAAATTCATTTATACAATAATATACGCAAAGACCACAACCAGTCAGTATTAATTCACATTTACTATTATAACGATAAATATTACATTTCTATCTTCACAGGTATATATATATGTATATATATATATTTTAATAATATATATAGACGCCCCAGCTCCGCAATACAGAAAATCTAGACAATCATAATATATTTACAAAGTAGACTCAAAAGATGTGTTTTATGTATACATATATAACTCTTTACATAAAATTCTGTAATCCATATGTTGCCTTTAATGCATTATCAATAGCTGGTAATATTTCAAAAAAAATATATATAGGTACATATGTGTAGATTGCGTAATAAATATAATTAATTTAATTCATAAAAAATCTTATAATATATCAAATCATCATACCATAAAGCGTTTTTAAATCGAAGGTCGGTAGAAACATTAAAATGGGATTTGTAAAAATGACTTCAAAAAATAAAGTAGATATAAAAAAAATGAAAAATAACTTAACCGAATGGCGCAAAAGAATCCACAATTGGCACATCCCACCACCGACTCGACGCGATCGAAAACGTTTTGAGAAAAATTACATATTACACAAATATACACACATGTATGCGCATCAATATTTCCCAGTCGATTTAATTAATAAAGAACAGTGCTATAAACAACCAAAATCTTAATCTTCACTTGAGATATAGTCGTGGAAATTGTGATGTCGGTAACATATCGGTGCAATTTGTTAAAGCTTTGCTCCAAAAGTCAATATTATTGCACTCCGAACATAAAAATATAATATACATATATGTATATAAAATCTTTTCTATACGAACAAAACTAAAATGAAAAGTTAAAGAGAAAAATGTTACAACACAAATCACTGGAATCGCCTGTGCTCATGGAGCTGTATATACGACGCATATATACATAATACTAAATTGAAACAAAAAATACATAGCCATTATGAGTAAAACCATCACATGTTATAATATCACAGAGTTTTGAGATAATCTTAAAGTAGAAAATAAAAATGAATCACTGAGTCTGAAATACTCCGCAACTATATACTCATTTATACAAATATACTTCGTATTTTTGCATTCGACGTATGTTATATACATATATGTATATAAAACGTTATAAATACAATGCTTCCGCTGTAAACATAAATTAAAAAATCCATAATTTTCATCAATATCATTTACAGTCGACTCAATATATACATACAACCGAAGTTTGTCATCAAAAACAATCGATATCTACACATTTGTAAATATATTATATTAAAATATTTTTAATGCAAAAATGACATCACTTTAAAAAGTTATGTGAAAATATTATTCGTTTAAAAAAATAAATTGCACTATAGTGAAGAAAAATTAAAGCAAATAAATACATGCATGTTAAAAAAAATTGGCTCGTATGCATTTAATCATTAATAATAATTAAAACGTAAATAAATAAGGGTGGAATGCAAATGCTAAATCATTCAATGTATCAATTTTTCTTTTTTTTTATTAATATTTCAAAATAAAAAAATGATATACAACATATTATCTCTAAAAAAAAAATCTGATCATACTCGACAAAAAAATATTTTAATCAAATAAATGTATTCCATTCGCATTATTTTTTTTAGTAATATCTTGGAATTCATAGGCGATGTTTAGTATATAAATAAAAATGATCATCGAACATCCCACATTGAACGAATGAAGTATCAGAAACATTACCAGCTATACAATATATATATATATATATAATCATTTTTTCCTCGATATGCAGACGTTTTTGACGAGAAATAACTACTAACGTTTATTTACTGCATCGTATTTAACTGGCATCTAATGAAATATTAAATAAAATAAAAAGTCAAGACAACATATTCTAAAATGAATATAACATTTAAACATAATTTACACGTATAATAGCGTTACTTATACATATAAAAAAAATATAATATATACACTTCATATATACACAAAATAAAAAAGTCAATTTGTACTTGCAGATTTTTTAAAAAAAAAGCTAAACATAATATATGAGAATGTATGCGTGTGATGCACAATACACGCACAACTTGCGACCGCTTTAAATTCTTTTATCGTTAATAAACTCGTTAATATACACAATCACTCTTATAAAAGTCGCCCTCTGTACGCTCTCGCCGCTTATGCAACTATACATTTATCATATATATATATATATATATACATACAAATCATAATCGGGATCGAGGGATCCTTCACACTTATTGCGATAAAAAACTACATATCTTATTATATCGGTTTAAAAAAGTAAATGAATGTCACAATGATGACCGTAAAGTAAATGTTTTAGTCAATTAAAAAACTTCATATTCATCATATACAGTCAAAAACGAAAATTCATATATTCCTTTATATTTATGTATAAATAAACAATTAATCTTCTTATGAACTCAAGAAGTTACACGATATATATTACACATTCTAGCGTCCGTGGGGGGCGTGCTCGTGTCGGAGTTCCCCTGCGGAGGTTTTCGATACTTTATCCTGGCTTCATCCTAGCGTGTACATTTACAATTATTACATATATAAAAAATATACATATACAAACTAACTCTATCTTACGTGTCGTAAAATGTAAAATAAAATCATCTCTCTTTAAAATCGTTAAATTTGTATGCGGGATCACAGTTTTATCGAAAGTTTACAACACACTTTTACCCTCGTCGAAGAATAAAAGATTACACCCGAGTGTGAATGAAACGCGTCGCTTCTCCGCTTTGCACTTGGTAAATTATTCTACGTTTACATTAATCACAGAACACTTTCTGCCGAACGAGTTTTAACACCCTTATCTCGTTACTTTAATTTGTGAAGACACATCGTCGGACGCAACGTTAGCGTTCGGAGACGGGGTCCGGACGGGATCGCCGTCGCTCTGAACCATCTTCTCAAACTGGACCGGCGGCGGAGGCTTGTCGGCTAAACACGAGAAGTTCATTTCTAAATGCTCATCTGCAACAGAATATAAATGCATTACAATCAGGTAAAGTTCACATAACATTCGTTTTTGATTAGATAAAAAATTGATTTGTCCTACAAAAAGTACTCTTGTCCTAATTTTTAGATCTTAAAATAAAACAAAGCTAAACCAAAAAATAATAGAATATAAATACTATCTTACCTACATATTGGAAATTAAATATAAAAATAATATTGTGTCTTCAACGTTGAACTAAATTTTGGTAATAAAATCTTTACAATTACTATAAATAAAACATCTTACATACGTCTTAATAATTGAAGTTAGAAAGCTTCGCTTTAATATGAGGGTAAGTCAAATAAGAACCTCAAAAATGCGATAAAAAGTAAGTACTACTACTCTATTGTTCTATAAATAGGCAGCAATGTTACAACTAGTTTGAAGAAAAGCTGATAGTCGACAGAATGAATCTGACATGCAACACAAAGGCACAACAGTAGCTTAACTTGTAACATGCACCAAAAATTTAGCAAAATTCTGTAATTTGTTTTGTGAGAAAAGGAACAGGATTACTGTTAAGTTCGTTCCTGTCTTAGATTTTCTTAATAGAGTTGTAGATGGAGTACGTTGTACAAGGACTGATAATATTTTAACATTAACCGTCTAATTACAAGGAATCTAACTTTTAACATAAAAAATTTATCATTTCAACTCACCTTTAACGGAAACCGATTCGTTGATAGATTCTATAATAGAACTTTCGCTAATTCTACATATATCACTGGGTTTTTCGCCGATGGACAAACTTAATACAGAATCTGACGAATTACTACTGACGCTGCTGGACGGCTGCGTTGTAGAGCAGGCGCCGTCCGAAGCGCCGTCCTGATCGCCGGAAGTGCTAGATAACATACTATGCCGGCGGCGATACTCGGTGATGGATAACTAAAAGACAATATTGCTTTTAATATATACTGCAAAAAAAAACACAACACCAGTCGATTCGAATCTATCCATAGACATGGAGCGTATCTCGCAGAGCATATACCCGGTCAACTATTCGTATATTTATGCTCAGTTCGAAATAAACTAAAGGTAAAACTTGCCGGCTCATCGGTGGTCATAAGTGCTCGAATAACAGTATTATATGTAATAGTTTTTCATAGCATATATAGTCCGACTTCTTTCAAGTTTCTTTGTCTTGCAACCCATGAGGCGCGAAAGGAAGCTGAGGATGTCCACAGACGCAACACCTAGCGAGTTGTGTCTCGATTTTGGACGTAAGCTATCGGGGAGAGCGAAAAGCATCGCCATGTAGGCTTATTAATTCTCCTGAGATTACACCGGTATCGTTTTTAAGCTTCTCTGGAAAAAATTAAAACATAATAATAAAATAACTCGATAAATAAAAAAATTCTGTCCGTGCTATCTCACTTGATCGATATTTTGCGGCGTAGATGCGTAGTCATTCTAGTACCGAGATGTAAATCCAGCATTCCTAAATCTCTCATTGTAATTTCTTAATAAATAAAAAGAAACAGCACATTTAGAAAGATAAATACTTGAAAGCAAATAAATAAAGTCAATCTAATAACGTAAGTGTTATTGCTGAATTTACATAAGTTGACTGGTTTTAATTTACATCTGCTGAAAGCATACAGAAAACTAGCAACCGTACACATGAGCAAACTGACAACTATTTTCATTAACATGAAGAGAACTTATACTAACCGATATCATTAAAATAGGATGTTAATATATACATAGAATTAGTTACAGTTTTATTTAAAATTATGTTTCATATATATCTAAAATCAATATTTCGAATAAAACAAAACAAAAATCTTCACACATACTAAATTTAAAAAAAGAATTGCGGTATTAGGGATGTATTTATTAAATGTTTGTAACTCATCATGAGACAGAACTCTGAATTATTGTTTTCATTTATATAAGTTTGGCAAAACTTTTTTATGGCTAGAATAATAAAGGAAATTCAAAATTACTTTACTTGAAAAGAAAAGGTAAAATGTCTATTTGCTTCACATTTCTGCATATTTAGTCAAAAAACCTCAAAAATTTTACATAAACATATATTGGGTTTTATTATACTATATTATATATTCAGCTGTAAATCATGTAATGATTTGAAAAGGGATGATTTGTCAAGTCATATTATAGTAGACAGAAAAAACAAGTCACTTGCCAAGTCATATTATGTACATTTATCAAAAAATTAAGAGTTGTATTGAATCGAAACACACAACACGCCTCTAATCCATAGGTTTCCCACTATTTAATTTTGAATTAGCAGAATATTCCCACATTCGATAGCACATATTATTTCATGCTTCAAAACTATACACGATCAACATTAGTGAAACAAAGGATAAGTATCGAAGACAGCACAAATGAATTGCAAGCCGTATATATCGAAGACGACACAAATGAGCAGTTTGCCGAGAAGACCCAAGGGTTAATAACTTTTATATTTTATAACGAACTGGGCATAAACATACCCCGATAATGTCGATGAAGATACAACTCGTTCAGTATATCGATAATTAGAAATCGACACTAAATTTAAGGACTCACCTTTCGTCGCACCGGTTTGGGTTTTTCGACAGGAGGT
The DNA here is from genome assembly GCF_051122295.1 of Plectrocnemia conspersa. Classification (NCBI taxonomy): domain Eukaryota; kingdom Metazoa; phylum Arthropoda; class Insecta; order Trichoptera; family Polycentropodidae; genus Plectrocnemia; species Plectrocnemia conspersa. The sequence continues at coordinate 25,910,391 of NW_028277165.1, forward strand.
GGATTCAATCTAGGATCGTTCACCCTCCACGTATTGGCCTTGCTGGGGGAGAACGCGTTATCAATGTTCATTGAATGATTCGAGTCTCTCAAAACGCCGGACAGCAACACGCTGTTGTGCGAATCCATCTGTTTGACCCGACTGAGAATCTCTTGGACGTTTTTGTACTCGTCGATTTTATTCAAAAGATTGCCACTCTTGATGTTTATCTCCAGACTAGTGGTCATGTCGATCGCGTTCTTGATTACGTTCAAATCGGGCATTTGCGCATTGGAAGAGTTCGATTCGCCGGTGAAGAGCGGAGTGCACATGAAACCCTTGCTGATGGTTTCGTTCTTTTTGGACGAATCGGACCGACAAGAATTCACGGCGACGTTAGATTCCGACAAATTGGAACTATCCGAATGCGTCGCCTCGACGTGGAGATTCGCAACCGGGGACCTCTCTTCGGAATCCTTGCCAATTTCCGATTTGAATTTAGCGTCGCAGTCATCTTCTGACGCATCGTTCTCGGATTTTAGTTTCACGCCGACGGTCTGATCGGCCAAAACGCACAGATCAAAATTTAAATTCACCTTCTTTCTTTTCTCTTTGGGCTGTTTTTTATTTCGAATTTTGAGAATCTGAATGTTTTCGGTGTGAAACGTGTGAATCTTTTTCTTGATATCGTCAATGTCGTCCAATACGGGCGAGGAATTTCCGCTAGTTTCAGTCGAATTGACGTTGCTCGCCGACTCGCTCTTGCAAGGCGATTTTTCAAAACTGGAAATGTCTCGGGAGTTGTCTTTCAAAACGGAAAAACTATTCATATCTTTGTCGTTCGACGTGTCGTAAATGTTTAATTCTAAATTAGAAGATAGAGAATTATCCGCAGTGGATATTTTAAGACTGTCGTCTTTAACAGAATCTGACGTTTCTATAATACTATCAGATTTTTCCATCACACTCGTAGTATCCTTTTCACCTACTACAATTTGCGACGTTTCTTTGCACGACGCTTCTATCTCCGCATTCGTTTCTACGACTTGTTCAACGGGCGTATCGCATTTAAGAATCGCAGCTGACGAGTCGAAAGGACTCTCTTCGTCTCGACTCTCCGATAATTTTGGCAACGTCTCGCGCTCAGAGTCGTCTTCCGTAGATTTAGCGAATTGTGGGGGGTTTTCGATATTCGCAGTCGGGGTCGGGGTCAAATTGGATTCTTCGATCTGAAAGCGTATTCGAATCGATCAATACGAAAATTCCTCGAGATTCTCGCAATTATTAAAAAAACAACGCACACTCACGATTGCGAAGGGCCGTTCCAAAGAGAGCGACTCCCGAGCTAAGCGCCTCTTCTTCAAGGGAGTGACCATTTCGTTGGGAGGTGATTCTGTAATTGAACGTACACGTTTATATATCCGGATTAATCTAAGAGGTAAAATAAAGACACTCACCGGCCGTAGGCGAATCGCTCTCTTCGCTGATGGCCTGTCGTAACCATCGTTTCTTAGCGCTGTGCTGCGGCGGCTTCGGCGCAGTCGTGATCTCTTGCACCTCGGAGGGGATTGCGAAAGAGCCGTCCGGAGGAGGGGTGGCGTTGCCTTCAGAGACGGGGTCCGCGTAAAAAACGTTATCGACGGCCGCGTTGCTCCGAAGCGCTCGCTTGTTGGTAAACTCTTCGATGACACTCTTCAGTCCCTTTCTGTATCGTTTGGGTATTTTTTTTTCATCTCTGTTGACGTCCAGATCTATTTTCATACTTTTGGCGGCCGGTGAAACTTCGGTGGGACTCGGAAGAGGCGAATCTGCCGAGTCGTACGTCGGAACCGGCTTATCGGATCGGAACGGTTCCCTTGTGTAACGTTTCTCCGGCATCAATTCCGCGCCGATTGCGGCGCCGCTGAAGTTTCCTATCATGGTGTTGGCGGCTTTCATGAGATTTTCAAACTTTTCGCCAGCATACGTCGTCTTCCCGGTCAACGCGGAAGTGTTGTTGTTGTCGGACGCGTTGGAGTATTCCATGGCGTGATTCGTATCGTATGGCGCAGTCTGCTCCGGCGACTTGCTCAACCATTCATTCATCATGTCTTTTTTCGTCTTGGGAAATTTGAATGTGGATTCCAGCGGTCCGACGGCCGCTTCCACCAGCAAACATGCAGAACTCAATCCCATGTTCAGTCGCTGCAATGACAGAAATATTAAAACATGCGATGCAAATTAAAACAGCGCCGTTCGAAAATAACTCACCGTGACGGATCGTTGAAGTCGAATCGTATCGACGTCGTCGTGGAAGTTGGAAGTTTCCGAAGAGTCGATCCGAACGTCGGAATAATTCTCGATTGAAGACGCGCGATGCGGCAGCGGAGGAGAAAGAAGAGAGACGCTCTCTTCGCCGGAAGTGACCATATCGCTGTCGACGGAGTTCAGTCTGTTTCTGTTCCTGCCAGACTGATGATTGTTACTGGTGGATCTTGTCCTCCCCTTTTTTCTGAGATTTTGAAAAACAACATATGATAAACGAAAAAAATGGAAATTTCGATATTTATAAAAACGACCAACCTTCTCCTTCTCTTGACGCTCGAACGGTCAGTCGAATCGTCCTCGTCGTTCAGTTGATCTTTCGAGTCGCAGTTGGGTTGCTGCGGGTCGGACTCCCGTCGTCTGGTCTGTCGGTCTTTGTTCTCTTGCTTCCTCAGCTCGGCTTTCTCCATTCTTTCGAATGCCTTCATGATGGCTTCCATCTTTCTCTCTTCGCGAGTCTGAAAACAGTCAAGTGTCAATCTATCGACAAAATTCGACCCAATAATTAAAATACGAATAAAAAAAAATACCATCTTCTTTTTATCTTTGGGCGCGTGGCTTCCTTTCGAGTCGCTCTGGTTGTCGCTCTTCTCGTCTGCGGATTCGCCAGCGCGGACAGCTGACGACGCTCTTGTGGTTCGCGCGGGTTGGACAGAGGACCGCCTGGAACCAATCGTCCTCCTCGGTTTTTCATCCTTCTCTCTGACCGCCGAGGACGACTTGCTCTTCGTCACCCCATGCGCAATGCTCTTGGACTCGATCGAGTTCGGAGTCGACTCTTCTTCGTCTTCTTCTTCTTTCGCTTCGACGGGAGTCAGTTCGGCGACGACGCACTCTTTAGCAGGAACATCGCCGTCGACCGAGTTTTCGTCTTTCGCCTTAGGTTTCAGAGGCTCGTCTTCAGAAAGGTCGTTCTCTAACTTGACTTCGACAACCTTTACTTCTTCCTCGGGCTCCTGCGCGACGGGAGATGACGGCTCGACGGGTTCGATCTCGGTCATCGCGCGTTCTTCGATCGCGTCTAGAGGTTTACTTTCGCAGATTTCACTCTTTACAACGTCCGGTTCAGACTCTGCTGCAGTCTTGAAGTCCGCATCGCGGTCTTCCGTTTTGTAGTCATCTTCGTATTTGACTGTCGGTGAGAACGAGTCTACGACGGACGAGGAGCTGGCGAGACGGGCGCGTCCTTTCCTCTCGTCGGCGCCGTCCGTCGCCGGTCCGTCGTTGCCGAGCGAGACGGGAGAAGCGGGCGAGTTTCGCTCGCAGCGTTTGGGATTTCCGCAGGCGCAGGGTCGCGAACCGCCGGCAGTCTCGTGTCTTATACTGATCTCGGTGTTGGACTGGACAGGGGCCACGGTGACGAGGTAGACGTGCAGGGCGCCTTTGACGATGCAGTGTCGTAGCTCTGCATTGGGCTTGCAAGAGCGACGTACGAATCGGGCTTCGTTACCGTAAGTCCTTGTGTCGATGCATATCTGAGCAGAATCTCCAGGGAGACGGTAAAAGAACAGAAACGGTCCCGGCCTCTGGCTCCCGACTCTGCCCGAAGCCTGGGGCGACGGTTTGTGCTGCGTTGACAGCATGTATTTTCCTCTGAGCTCGATGACGGGAGTGTTCTCCTTCATGTCGGCGGTCGCTATGAGTATTTTGCCCCCGGCGTGCGGGACGGTGGTGCACGAGTGCACGGTCAGCGCCATGCCGGAATTGCCGTGTCCGACCCCTCCGTTGCTGCAGTAGCGGGCGATTTTCGCCCTCAACTCGGGACTGTAGTGATTCGTCATAGCAGATTCGTAAGTCTCGGTCCATTGGTTCGCTCTGTTGGAAGAGGGCGAACAAAATTTGGCGCGATAATTGGACAGCTCGCCGCTCTTTCTCTTTCTCTTTTCTGGAATTCTTCGCTTGGGTCCTTTTCTGCCGTTGTCGACTTTGCGAGGTCTCTTCGGTCCCCTTTTGGGCTGGGGTTGCGCGGAGTCGGCAGCACGGGGAGGCGAAAAACCGGAAGAAGGGACCGTCCTGCTCACCCCGCCGACGGTGTTGCTGTAGGTAGTGACGGTGAGAGGTCTCTTTCTGTTGGAGCCGGCTCCGATCCCGGCGACCGTCTGCTTGCTCCCGCGGTCGACGGCGGACGCTCCCGATGACGAGTCGCTCCCCGACGATCCGACGCCGGTGAGCTCCTCCCTCTTGCGAATCTGAACGGAGCGAGCCCTCTTGCGGTCTATCGATCTGGGCTGGCATCTGTCACACATGTAGTCGTCGGGGATGTTTTGCCTGTCGATGCCCATGCAGTCTACGTGCTGCCACTCTCCGCACCTGTCGCAGCATATCATGTATCCGTCGTCGTGCGTGAACTCGCACACGCATCTGGTCTTGCCTTCCTCCTCTCCCTCTGGCGCGGTTTCGGTATCGCTGTCGTGGCGCCCATCAGCCACATCGTCGTCCGCAGACGAGGCGACGGACGCCGTGTCCTCTTCGTCGTTTCGGGAGGCGTCGTATCGGTAGCCCGTCGAGACAGGCGCGACCGAGCGCTCATCGAAACTGGGAGCGGGCACCGCCATCCGAGTCGAGACGGCGACGTCGACAGGCGGCGAATCGACCTTCAGAGTCGCGATCTCGACGGGGGCGATAAGCGGCGGGATGATTCCCCCGGAAGGCGACGACGGCGCCGGGTCGCCGACGGGTGGTCCGGTGCCGTTCGCCGTCGGATCGGACACCGTCTTAGTGGACACGGCATAGGTGTGGTCCAACATGATCGACTGGAGGCCGTGGCGGTAGCGAAAGGGTCGAGACTCGGGCGCCGAGGCGGGTCGGTCGTCTGCTCCGACGTCGTCGCTGCTCGAAGTCGTGTTAGGATCTCCGCTGAAAGAGAGAGACGAATGTTAGAAAGCACGCTGGCGAGCGACAGCTTGAGACGACAGTGTACTTACTGAATTTGACGCCTCTGATCGCACTTCTTGGGCGCATTCGCCTCGAAAGAAGTCCGGCGGTGAGGCGCCGGCGGACGCTTGACGCTCGCCCCGGGGATCTGTTGAACCACCGGGGCCAAGTGCTTGAGAATCTGCGCGGTGATGTCCTTGTTGGACTGCGCGTACGATAAATTGTTGTTTTCGGTTCCCGCATAGTTGCCAATCTGGCGGTTTCCGAGTTGCCTCGAGTCGAAATGGGACGTCTCGAAGGTGACTATAGAGGCGCTGGAGAGGTGCGTCGCTTTGGAGATCTTGTGAACGTTTATCGCGTTCTTGGCGAACGGTTTGACGATCGCGTCGGAGGACGACTGTGACCAACTCTTGGCGGAGACTCCGGCTCTGAAGGGAATCGCGCCGCGGCCCGGCTGAATTATCTTGACGGGCGTCGCGGCCCGCGACCGGTCGCCGTAGACCACGTTGGACACGGGAGCCGTCTTGACGGGCTTCGCCGCCGACTGGAGAGAGATCTTCCGGCCGGGGAGCGCCCTGGCGAGGCAGGAGGGCGAGCCGGGAGGGCGCTCCGCGGTCGGCCTGCCGGCGGGGCGAAACTTAGTGTTCGCAATATTGGGATTCGTCTGCTTTCCGAAGGCCGCGCCGAAGCCGATGCCGCAGCCGCTCATCGTCCGAAATTCGCCATCGAGAGCGAGGGCGCTCGGGAGCGAGGGGGTCGGCGGAAGGACGACGACGGGCGGCCTACGGGGGCGGAAGGCGCGGCGCGAGTAGCTATCGAGTCCGTCGTCGTCCTCGGGCTCGACGGACTCGGCGCAAGACAGATCGGTCGCCCGCTCGATCGCCCTCTCCGGGGGGCGGAGGGGCCGGCGGGCGACCGGCGGGGGCTCGAACTCGCGGCGGCCGACGCTCGAGTCGGGCTCGGCGCTCGGCTCGCCGCCGGACAGCATCTCGGCGATCCTCCGGGGGTCTAGGCGTCGCCGCGGAGTTCCCTCGAACACCTCGGGATCCTGCAAACAGCCGAGTCAGTAAACGCGGTAGGCGGGCGGGGACGGAGGCGGGGTCGGAGACTCACCGGCCGAATTTCGGAGTAGCTTTCTTCGCGAGCGAACATGGCGCTCGTATTTTCATCTTCCGGGCGCTGCGAAGCGAGGGACGCGGCTAGTCGAAAATAGACAACATGGCGGTGGCGCGGGGCGCCGGGCGCGACGCGAGACGGCACTCGCCGGGAGGGGCGCGCGCTGGCGTCGACGGGCAGAAGGCTAGCGCGGGGCGCGGGGGACGCGGGGAGCGCTCCCGGGGCGAGAGGCGCCTTCCCCGAGCGGTTGTGCCGAGGCGGAGGCGGGGGCGCGCGCGGCCATGGCGCCGCCGACCGCGGGGCGCGCGAAGCGACTCTTCAGCCCTCGCCGACGGCGCTTCGGCGCTTCCGGCTTCCGACGACACCGCGGACGCGCAGCGATGCCGAGGGCGTCTCGACGAGCCCTTTTCGCCCGCCTCGTCGTCGCGGTCGCGAAGGGGGCGACTTCGCGAGAGGCCCCCGGGAGCCTTTGCTCTCGGCCGAGCGGTAGAAACGCGAGAAAGCCGCGCGGAGGCGCTCTTCGCCGTTTTAGGTCCGACCGACCTCTCTCGCTTGTTTTTCGGCTAAAACTTGCACAACCATAGACAAAAGCGGCCCGCGACGCGTTGCGCTGAGGCCAAACAGCGCGTATTAAAAATGAACTTATCGTAAATATTTATGCATCTAGCGAAACGCAAAAGCGTTCAGCGCGCTCTTTTCGTCGATCTGTCCGATTTAAAATAGCCGAGGCAAAACGGAGGAGCGTCAGTGCCACGTTTACCAAATTTTATCCACATCTCTGTCTATTTCAATTTATATTTTATGTAATCTTATACATATTGCGATGCTATTTACTCGGTGTTGGTTCTGACGACAGATTTGAAAAAAAGCGAGTACGAAAAGGTGGTTGAAGGGTGTAAACTCGATTTCATCTAACGAGCGCATATTTTATTGCAAAATATTTGCGCTCTCTCGAAACTACCGACACGCATAGGTATCTACGACGTTCGTCGTACGAACTGTATAATAAAGAACAAATTAAAAATATGAAAATATAAAAATTAAAAAAGATATAAAAATTCTCTTTACCTCCAAGTCTCGTATGGAAATCGATATCTTCTTATGTTTCTTCAACTAGATTTCGCAAAATAATTTAGTCTATTGCGAGTTTTAAAAAACCAAGAGATATGTAATCCACTAGATTATCCGGAACTTTATTTATTTTCGAAAATAAAATCGTAAAACAGAAGAAACGAAATAGACCAGAAGTAATTTTGCATCACAAGCCACCGACGAAAACGACCCGATCGTATCATTGTGCAATCGTAATAAAAAAATGTCCGTTTGAGTCGTTCGAAGAGAACATATCGTATAAGGTTATTCTACATAAGCAAAAATTTCCGTATAATTCGAAGAGCACAGGCATTAACGTGTAGTATAGCCGTCATAACTGCGCTAAAAACTATCACAAACGCACCTAGCGCGGCTTCGGACTGCACCAACCTACCGATAATGTTACTTTACCGATGGTCGACAGACGACAACTCGCGGAATAAAGAACGGATGAAGCTTTTGTCATCAAAAACGAGGGCAGGAATCTTAAGTGCCAAATTAGGTTGCACAATGCATAGACGCCAATGCAAGACAAAATACTATTATGTTCGCATTGAGGAAACTTATATGTCGATTTTCGTACATTAAAAGAATTATTTGAACAACCGTGTTTTTAGTAATTATTGATGTTGTTTTTAATGTAATTATATTTAATTTGGAAATATAAATTTACTAGACGAATAGGCGAATCATCCATACTACGAAATAAACGCGCGTTTGGAGCCTCAAAAGTTTTAAGAAACCTCACTAGGCCCTCAAAAAAATATGCTAAAAAAAATATTTTTATATACATATGTATGTATATATTTGTATGAAATATTTATCTAATGAATTTATGAAACTATGTGGATATTTGCATTTATGATATTTACATTACCTTACATGACAATTTTTTCCTTATTTAAACATATAGTTAATTTTCAGCTGCTCAACCTTAATACGGTCTTAAAATTCCGTTATTTTTCAGATACAATTACATTACAGTTTATAAATGAACGAAATAGATCACAAAATTATTACAAATTTTCATAAAAATACACATAGAGGCGGCCGGTGAAACGTTGTCTCGGGCCCCACCTCTCTTACTCTATCGCACGCACGCATGAGCACGATGTTTTGCGATCGTGCGACCGAGAAACAACGTTTCATCGGCCGCCTCTGTTTACATACATATAACCCAACTTATGTTGCTTTTTGGGGCCTCCGAAAAGCTTCATCCGCCACTGTATATGAAGGTACCGAGCATATTGTTATTCGCAAATTCCAATTTATAGAACTTTAATCACATATTCCCTAAAAATATTGTTTTATTTAAATCCAATATTTTATAAAATAAATTATTACGATTTATAATTTTCAATATACATTTTTTAATCATATTATGCTGAATGCGGCATTCCGCTCTTCCCACTGATTTGAACCCTCTCCACTAGAGACGCTTAGCATTGCATGCGCATGTTTGAGATGCATACCCCGTCTCACAAACGACACGCAAAACACTGCCAAAAGTCATTTGCCTAGCTATAGTTGACGGTCTTGCGAAGTAATCGTCGACCGCGGTGACGGACTGGTCAACGTTAACATCGACACAATTTGACGGATCCACTCGACACTCAAGGCGCAACAGTCAGTGCGTAAATAACGTTAATTAAATCTTGGATCACTGGATACAGTAGTAAGAGGTAATAATGAACTCTTTATTTCTGTAAAAGAGATCAACAGTAATCAAATAGTCCGTGCATACAGTAACGGTGTAGATTTTTTTGTACATTTGCTAAGTATACACGCACAGATATGTTCGACGGATAAAAGGACAGATCTGTCCGAGCTTTGCCACACACGCAAACTGTCTGAACTCGGACATACGTCTTATTTTCTCGTCCATTTGAAACGGTTGTCTGATGTCTCTTTCAAAAGAGCAAAAATTTGTCATAAAATAATAAAATATGGGGGCTGATTTAGATTTGTTATGGCCAAAACTGGTCAGCACTTGAGTAGCACTGGCGTGACAAATATTTCTCTTCACCGGCAAGCTTGATAGGATTCGGACGCGTGCCGTCGCGCGCGCGCCCCTTTGTAACAATGTAAACAACTGTAACCGTCAATAAAACATTACTGCAGCGGCTCTATCTGTGTATGATTGCCACCCGTCACCATCACCGTTCCTAAAAAAACTTTATCAAAATCTTATTTTAGACGTTTACCGATGGCGGTAACTAATTAATAAATTGGCGCAATAATTTGCACCAAAGTTACCGCCGTTATAAATGCAAGCGAAAATGGCCCGGGTCATAAAATCACTAAAGGGACACATTTTAATAATAAAAAAACACTTCACCATCGGGTGCGAGTGCTCAGATCTGCCTGACTTTCCAATCCGTTCGTTTTGAGCACGGACAGCAGATAGACGACGGACAGACTAATCTGTGTCTTTTCTCACCAGACACGATTGATGTGCCCGAGTGTGTATGGCCAGCTATCGCAAACAGATCAACACTCTCGTTAACTATTGAATCTTCTATCATCCCAGCGACTTCAAAAAGAATAGAACCAAGAAAAATACCCGTCGAGCGAGGCCTTGTGGCGAGCGCCTCCCCTGCATAAAATAAATCTGCCACTGGATAAGGTCACGTATGCCGAAAACGTCATGCAGATATAGAAAATCACTTCTGAAACTAGTACAACACCCATAAATTTTCCTCTTGTTCTATCTGTAGGTATCGCGTGTGCTTATTGTTTATCTTGTCTTGTGTTTTTTTTATTTTACTAATAATATGTGATATATTTTTACTCCTAGCTTTTATATGTTTTTACAAATTAATTATTAATTAATTCACTTTATATTTAAAATGCAATTTTACATATTTACGATATAATTTTAAATAAAAATGGACCTGAAACATATAAACGGCATAAAATGAATTGTTTATTTCAATTGCGTTGTAATGATTATATATTTCTTTATTTGCTCATGGCCACAATTTCGACAGTATAGACATTCGAGCGAATGACAGCTCATCCTGTTTTAGGTTATTTATGCTCTATTCGACGGGTAGAGAAGCGCATTCTCCAATCCGACTAGCTAATATTGATGCAGACCAAACGAAAGTGATGAAATTAAAAAGTATCGCAAATGACCTCGAAATCAGGACAAAAATGAGTGCGCCAAAGATAATAAATTTGTATTCCTATTTAATTTTATTAGAAAATGATGAAAACGTTTATAAATATATTTTTTTTAAATAAATTGTATCAACTTTTTATTTCAAACTTAATAAAATTCTTAAATCCCAACATTATCAATTTTAATAGTATCAAATATTTCATTGGTGTATGTAGATATATACTTATAACTTATAGGTATATATCTACATAAACTAATGAAATATATAAAATCACCTTTGTGTGATTTATTACGAAGCATAAGTATATCACTTTGTTTACACTTATACATGAGATCTTTCCTCTGCTTTTTATTGAGCAGACTTTTTTAAAATTGCGCGATTAGTTAATGGGAATTTATTAATTTTGGTCATGCACTCCTAAACAAGCAAGTTCCTCCATTGCCTTATGTTTTTCACTAGTCTTTTAAATTTTATTAGTTGTAAATGAGCTATTGACGATCGCTGGCATTCTTTCTCCGTGTATAATTAACAAGCATAAAGCATAACCAGTGGTAAAGGTTGCTGACTAATACCTAAAAGCATTGAGTTCGAATCTCATAGTCACATATCAATTTCTATTGTGTTTTGGAGATGAATGTTAGTGATCATTATATATTTATAATTCTGAGCAATCATCATAGTAGGTTTTCCTAGATTTTTATAATCTTACTGTTGAATAATTAAAATAAAATCCAGCTACGTAATACTTAGTGACATACATTGATTGTAGGCTGTAATAATAGTTTATAAGTAATACAATAGGCGTCCTTGATTTCAGTCTGGTATCTCACTATTCAGTAGTTTTTAACTGCAATTACCCCATTATAACGCCTATCATTTTGCAACGGAAGATTTACAATAAATAAATAATTAATACATGTGATTTCAAAAGACATTAACACTAGGTTTACGGGTATAAACCGTCCATTTTACGAGTGTTATTAAAAATTGGTGTAGTGACCAGATTTTCAAAACTAAAAATAGTGTTAATATATTTGCATTGTTCAAATATAAAAAGTCGTAAAAAACCCAGAAAAAATATTATCTAATATAAATTAGAAACCAGTCAGCCTGCCGGGTTCCATAAATCTAGTGTTAAGTGAAAAATTACTAACTGGCCGTTCTGCACATATTTTTATAATAATCTAATATACATTTTGCAATCTACTTCTTGAAGGAATTATAATTTAATTTTTACATAAGTTTATCGAATAGCCAGTTGACATATTTTATGCTCATTACTGGAAAAATGGGGCCTACAGAGAATTTTAAATTTAAACTGATTCCATGACATTGTATTTCTATATTCTTCGGACTGTAAAAAAGTCAGTTTGCCAATGTTCTTCTGATTTTTTAGATTGATTGTAGTATGTAATATTAACCTTTGTAATCAATAGAATAATAATTGTCTCGTTCTTTGTTACAAGTATGCGTTGCTCCATAATCGTATGATTTTAAAATCAGCTTTCAGTGTTTCTGAAAATTTTACCCCAACCCCTGACAGACTAATTTCCAAACCATTATTAATTTTCAGTTTATCGTGATTGTTTACATTGAATTATAAAATAGTTTTTAGTAAAAAAATGAAAGATTGCATATTAAAAATTGTTTTATTTAAAAAATAATACAAAATAAAGCATGATTCAAGATAGAAAAATGTATGGGGTCTGAATTTTGTTTAGTAAAACGATCGGCGAAGGCTTCGCCCGACCGTTCGTCAAATACAAATCGCTCCACACGGACAATTCAATGGCACCAAAGTACAAAAAACTCCCCGCATTACAATTTTTAATCCGAGCAAAACGAACACATCGTTGCTTTTACAGCTCCGCCCGGGAGACGACAGGAAAAAAAAATACAAACTGATAAAACTGTTTGTTACAATACAAAATGGACATTCGAGCTCGTTACTTTTTTTGTATTCAGTAATTTCTCATATAAAAGTTTTTTTTCAATGTTTCATCGTTTAAAAAATATCTTTGTACATTTTAATTCTTAAAACTACATCATCATTTAACAATGTTTTTATATATATATGTATATATTATAGATCGTTCATTCTTCGCGTTCACGCTTAACACGTTCGTTCTTCCTCCATGCCAAAATTTTGCAAAGGGGCTTGGATAAACAAAACCATCATCATCTCGAGTGCGACGTTGAACTATTGTTTTTTATAATACATTTCATATACGTTAAATTAAGTGGCATGACATTCAAAATTCCACCCCTCGTGCAACAGCTGACATAGACATCTGGCAAAATTTCTCGGGCAGGTACGCAGAGTAACCCAAAAGGCGCCGAATGGACACGCGTGTCGTATCATCTTCAATATTAATAATAAAAAAAAGACATACGCAGTCCTAAATGATACGCACGCGTACGCAAACGCGCGATATTAATTATTAAGGTACATATATCTCACGAGAGGCGCCGCTACGGGGACCTCCCGCCTAAAGAATTTTTCAAAAAGACTATTTTCCTCCTAACATATTTATAGGAAAAGATGATTTGTATGATATCGTGAGACTACCGCAAAATGCATAATAAAAATGAATATAACTTTAAAGATTTAACAGTATAAGGCAATTCAATCAAAAACTAAATCTACGTACACAAAATAATGTCATATATATATATATATATAAACCTTTATAATTTTATCAACAAACTTCTTGATGCCTCACTTTACCCAAAACGATCTTAAATAATAATAGAATTACAATCCATGACGTGAATGAAAACAAAATAATTTAGATACATTTTTTTATAAAAGCTATTTTTTATTAATACTAGATCCGAGTTATGTCTATTGTAAAATCCAACAGTCGCATAGCATCTATGACAGAAATTCTTATTGCTTATAGTTATATCACAAAACTGATTAGGTGACGGTTTTATAAAAATAAAATACTGATAGCCTCACTACTATCGCTAATAGTGAGTGAGGCGAAAATATGCATACACGAAAAGAAAAATTTATACAAAAAACATTTAGGCCAATTGTCTTTTTATAACAATTACTACTCCAATAAATCAACCGAAATGGAACTAATGAGAGGAAATGTACACAATGACTAAGACCACTCGTATGGTAAATCTTCAGGAATGACTCGACGTAAACCAAAATCACAAACGATGTATTTATATTAAAGCTGGCGTCGCTTGCGCTTCACAAAATCTCAATTCGAACCCTCGATGCCGTAAAAATATCACAGAATCGAAGGGCAAGGGGCGCATAAGCTCGGCCCGTCATCCTAACGTGATGATAATGGAATTATGGAATATGATACATTTTTATTATATATATATATAAATATATCCAAACGCACGCGATACATCGCCGAAAAACGAACGCGTATATATCGAGATAGCCAAGAACCCTTCATATATATATACATATACTTATTTGATGTTAACGATTGAGAGATCTGAACAAAAAAGAAATAATTCTAAATTATGAGCTAAGACTTAAACAAAATGAGAAAAAATAAGTAATGTGTTTTCATAAAACTGATAATATCAAACCGACAATGACAATAAACCATCACTAAAAATTAGACCATGTCAACGAAAAGTTAAGTTTTAAAAATTCCTGACCTTAACGATAATAAATGCATTGAAAGATCCAATCCTGGAAAACAACAAAGTATATATATATATACATATACATATGATAAAAATCAATTTTACCCGTTTCGGTTTGAAAATTAATTTTTCCATTTATAATTTAGCGAGTTTGCAAAATAAATTATATAGTTTGTTAGGTGCCAAGATCGAACGACATGCACTCGACACAAACACACAGAACAAACGATTGTTATCACAATTTGTTTTTCTTTTTTGTTCTCGCATACCATATCTGCCGAGCGACATTGCTACGGCAAACGTAAAACGAGCATACAATCACACATGCATACGTAAAATTATTGAAAAAAGAACAGTAAATGAATCTACAATTTATTACCCACGACAACCGATGAGATTGTGGTAATCTTGGCTAATGTTAATCAACCTTTCAATCAACAGAACATAGAAAAACAGTGGCATATTATAATTTTAAAAATGACGCTGCCACCAAAAAAATGTTTCAAAACATTGAAAATTAAAAATAATTAAAAATACTGAAAGAAAAACAAATCGAATAATTTCAGGTTTGTTTCCGATAACGACCTCCGACATATAAATAATGCTACAAATTTTCATATCGAAACTTAATCATAAATTTATATATTTCAAAAACAAATAGTCGGAGTCGTTTAGGTCTTAAAGAAAATCCGACGAGGCGAAGCGTTCTTCCGAGATGTCGATCCGTCGGCGCCGCGCACGTTATTCTCCAGATCGCCTCGTCGAATATCAACTTTGTTCAAAATAAAAATCAGTTGCTGTATACCCCCACGATGATGTTGTCAACCGAGCTCAACGGTTTCAGGCGTCGTTGCATTAAATGCGATTCATTCGGAGGCGACAGACCGATCGGAGCGTAAGTCTCTTCCGGCACGCACTTGTCGCCCCCCCACATGTCCTCTTTAATCACAGGTTCCTCTCCCCAATCGTCGATTATCACTTTCTTGCCGCCGGACAGCTCCAGCTGGTCGAGTTTGTTGTTGACGTCACCCTCGACGGCGCTCTCCGCCACATTGGAACACTCTCCGTTCTCGCCGTCGACGACCGAACTTTCATCGCTCCCTTCCTTACGGCTGCTCTTGATCTTGCAGCGCTCATTGTTCAGAGCCGCGTTGGCTTTGATCCTGAACTCCAAGTCCTCCGACTTGATGTTCTCGCTGTGCAACTCGACCTGATAAATACTGTTCACATCCTTGGGGACGTTCTTGCTGCTCTTGATCAGCAGCGGTCCCGTGGACCTCTTCTTAGACGGACAGTATGACTGCGTAGCCCGCAGCACCTCGCATTTTCGATGATAGATGTTGGGTCGCTCGATGTACGAGTAATTCATAGAAAAGTGCTGCATGATCACTCTGTTCACTTCCATCACCGACTCTGCTTTCTTCGAGATGTCTTTTGCAGATTGATTCCTTTTGATGTTGTCGGACGTCTTCAACGTAGAGTCGTGAATGACCACCTTATCGGCGACTTTCAACCAGGGATGATTGAGGATTCTGGTGGCACTCAACCGACAGGACGCGTCTCGTACGAGAAGATTATCGATCAAATCTTTAGCCTCTTCCGAAATGCCCGACCATTCCTCGATAGGAAAATTGTATCTGAATTAAAAAAATAAAGAAAGTTAAGAAGTGTTTCCATTTTAACCGTTTATTTCTGGAAGCCCAATAAGTCCTTAACCCTTTGGCAGCCATGCAATAATATATCATTGGTAAAGTAGCCAAATATTGGCAATAATAATCGTCTACTGTCACTCATACAGCGATTGTACAATTCTTGACATGGTATAAGTCTAATAGCGATCATTGAATGTTACCACAAAATACTAATTTTTAGTATTTATTACAGAAGATGTACTAGAGAATTTTAGATCATGTTAGTAAGTCACAATTTGGCAACTACGAAGCAAAATGTACCCTTTTCGTTCAATAAATTGAAAGGGAAAAATATTTCAAGTTTTTATAGATTCACCCTCATATAATAGTTTAATTATTTTCTGTTTTATAATAATATTAATTCAGATTAGGTTGTTCGGAAAATGACAATTTGTACTGGTAGATAGGGACAGATCGCTAATAAAATCATATACCAGTGCTCAATGGCAATATTAGAAAGAACACGATACAAGTGTATCAAGAAAAAATACATGATTTGAGTATTAACAGATGCAACGTGCAGATGATTTGGCCTCAAATGTTTCATCAGTTAAGTGTTACGTTGCTAAAACAAAATTTCAATTGAAAATGACTTATCGAGTTTCAGAAATAAACCTTTCATTAAAATTCGATTGTTAAAACAAATTGTTTCAAATCTTTACCTTCCTTCCTGGATCGAATCAAAGAGCAGTTGTTGGCAGTCCCTGCAGTTCTCCCCGCGCTCCCAGCCACATTCCTTGCGACAGTTGCCATAAAATGGCGGATATCCGCACAGCAATATGTACGTTATCACACCCAGAGACCAAAGATCGCACCGTTTGTCATAGCACGCGGAAGACCCTTCGAACAAGGACACCACCTCGGGAGCCATGAATTCCGCGCTTCCGACCGGAGTGCGCAACTGCGGCGTGGCAAGAGGACTAGTCAAACAGTTGCTGAAGTTGATGCCAGATCCGAGATCGAAATCGCATATCTTGATCGGAAACAAGCTGTTCGGATCGACGCACAAGATGTTCTCGGGCTTGAGGTCGCGATGAGCGATACCCTTGCCGTGCAAGAACTGCAAAGCGAGCGCTATTTCGCGGACTAACTCAGCGGCCTGCTGTTCTGAGAAATAGTTATATTCTTGGATCCTAGTGAGCAGCTGTCCTCCGAGAATCTTTTCGAACACCAGATAGAACTTGTCGTCGTCTTCGAAGAACTCGATGAGTTGAATGATGCCGGGATGTCCGTGGCAATGATGGAACGTTTCGACCTCGCGGAATACCCTGGCGCGCGCGTGCCCCGGCACCTTGTCGATGATTTTCACGGCGAACTCGATTTCGGTGTAAATGTTGACGCACGTCTGCACCGAAGCGTACGCTCCCTCTCCCAGGACTTCGCCGGTTAGTTTGTAGAGTTCTGTTCGGAGAAGAGTATAAAATAAATAAGACGCAACTTTACTTCATATTGTTTGAGCAATTGTGCTCCTTACCCTGAAAACATGATGAAACAACAGAGCTGGCAGCGCGCTTCTTCTTCTTGCGGCGTTTGCGTGCTTCTTCCTTGCGACGTTGCAGGTCTTCGGCAGATTCTGAGGCCACAGTCCCGCTTACGGGCTCTGTACCACCGCTGCTGGATCCACCACCTGTCTGTGCTCTCTCACCCTCCCGTTCGCTTGCGGAGTTACTGATAACGCTGCCCTCGTTTCCTATGTGCACAGATAAAAGGTAATCGTTAAAAGAGCAACAACCAGCCATTCGTCACAATAAAATAGCAACATAATGCATGATTTGATTGGAAATTGTTTACGCGGCATAAATCAGGTGTTTATTTCATGACCTACATCAACAATAATCTCTAATGATATTGTTGTATAAAAATATATTTGTATTTGTCATAAAAAAATTAATGCGAATTATTAACTTATAATTGGTAAAATAATGTAATTTTTGAGATTTTAAACTCCTACATGCTGTCGTTTCTATGAATGGCAACGAAAATTAAAAAATTTATCATAAATTTACCACTTCATGTGTTTGACTAATGAATGTGCAAAATATACGCGTTTCAACCAAATGCCTCATTCGATACTTTTAATCAATATTTTTATATTTTCTAGCATGCTGCAATCCTACTTGTAGCCTTTCCTTTCCTAAAAATTGTTTCTATTTTTTTAAGCACCCTGTTCTAATTTTAAAATGTCTATTACATAATTAAAAATACATGCTGCTGGTCTGTAACCATTTTCTAGTTTGAAATAAGATAAAATAAAAAAATTAATAATGGAATATTACTAAAACATTTTATATTAGTTAAGAGGTAATTATTTTCAAGGCGTCAAACCGTTATTTTTTCATTTCGGTTTTCGTTCTTTTAAAAATAACGCTTTTTCGGTTTTCGGTTCAGCTTCGAGTGATTAATTTTTAAATTTTTTAAATGTTTTTGTTTGTATTAAAAAAATATTACTTCTTTTGTAATAAGCACACTTCATGAATCGATACAATAATAATAATTAGAAGTACAGTAGACCACCCCCAATAACACGGTAAATTGCGGACGTACTATTTTGGTGCCCGTTACTTTGTGTGAACATGCCAAAGGGAGGATACCTCACCACACGCGCCTGACTCGTACGTATTTCAAAAAATTGTATGATTATTTTCTAGTCCCCCAACTACACGCACCCAATAGCACGTCTCCAATTTATCGCGTTATTGGGGGGGGGGGGGCTACTGTATATAATATATCATAATAATATAATTTATTAAGCGGAACAAAATTGTAGTTGCTTCTTAATTATCAAAATATCTTTCAATGTATTATCATCTAAATGAGTATATGTATTTTTTAATTCCCCCAAAATTTTATATGTATGTATTTTTCTATTTTACACATTGTACACGGTTAAGTTATTCAGTATGAATTCAATTGTCCATATCTGTAGAAATAGACAATCTGTGTCTCTATTGCCGATTCTTTTCAAATCCTCTAAAATGTCAATCTTTCCATCGGACGTTTTACTAGACGATTGTTCTTGTGTTTGAAATTTGTGATTGTGATTGAAATTGATTTCTCTAAGGTCTAAACATTGTAATTTGTCCAAAATATTTTTCAAATGCTCTTGCACTTTTGGCGACTGCGTGTTTAAACATAGATGATATGTTATATATAAAAAAAAATGTCTATATACATCAAAAATGCCAATACGATCATGTTTTGAAAAAATACAATTATATTACTAATTTAAGAAAAATATAAAGCAGTTGGTATCTAAAGTAAAATATATTTGACAACCAAACAATCATATATGCTAAAAAAATTGTGTGTGGAACTCTCGTATGCGCAATAATCCGATCACCATATTATTTCGATATATAAAATAAAATTTATTTTTCTTGATAATGCGCATCCTTAATCAGATGTCTTACGGGCGCAATGGCGGGATGCCCGTAATACATAAATTTGAACTTGCAACTGTATTATCAAATATCGGACGTTTAACGCATTTTCTTGTTTATTATTATAAGCTTCATCTTGATTAATTTTAATCTTACATTTGATAAAATAAAATTCTGTAACTAGTGGTATTTTGAGGAAAAGGATCTTCGTAATTCAATTAAATTAAACAGAATCGAATAAATTCAGCCTAGCAAATGAAGGCGACTTTATCATTTCTCTTAAAAAAATAAAATAAGGTTCAAAGATCGAATGGTAAATTTTGCATAAAATCGTATTCAAAAAGCTTCACACGAAAGTCGCTATCGTGTTGAAAGTTAAAATTTGTACAATAGCGTACCGGTTTATTGCGGCGGTGGGCGACGCGCGACACAGTTCGACGCGAACGGTATAGTTGCATCATCCGCAAGGAAGGACTTCGAAAGACAAAGCGGAAAAAGAGGGGGTGCCGGCATCTTTGTTTTTGTTCCGCGACTGCGAACGCCGTTACGCAACCGAATTTCTCCAGCAGGTAAATAAATATTCGTCAGCTGGCGGGCGTTCGCGAACGGGCTGGCTCGCGAACGCGCGACGCGGTCCGGCCGAGTCACCTTGGTAAACAACGAAAGTGCGAAGAAAGGGTGGGTTAGAGTGGGGGGAGGCGAGGGGCATCGAATGAAGACTGACCGGGGCAGCCCTCCTCGGGGATCTTCTCGACCATGGCGGGGCGGGGGGTTTTTGTGGTGGCGGCGGGCGGAGTCGCTAGCGGCCCACGGGGGCTCGCTCGCCGCTGATGGTTCCAGTCCGACTGCCGGCCGGCGGGCTCGTCCCTCCCCTCGCCGACGCTCCCCACCACCGCGCAAGTCGGATCGCGCGATATAGCGCTCGACAACCGTTGGCCGCGTGCGCCGACCTTCGATTATCGACATTCTGAGCGATTGATTGCCTACTATGAAGAAAAAACATTATTAATAATAAATACTATGTTTTCGACTAAAGTTACATAGTGGTGGTCTTATATGACGGCACAAACTAATGGAGGAGGATGACTTGTGACGTCACAAACCAACAAATTATAAACTTATTTTTATCTGATTTTTTTACCAGCATTAAACTTTACAAGCATAAATTACACCATTTTTATTAGTTCATGAAGACAAAAAATAAATCACAGATATGTAATACATGATGTAGGGATTAAAGATGAAAAATGCTGCTATATATTTTCTCCAAAAACAGACAAAATAATTTAATATGTTGACTATTAAGCAAACTGAGGGTATTAGGAAAAATGACCTATACAAAATACAAATAGAAAACAAATCCATTACGTTGCATAACATTTCATGCCTATTAGAACTCCTTGCTTAGATTGATTCATTTATAACGAGTGACATTTACTAATTCAAAAATTATGACAAAGAAAACCTTCTTACATATCAGAGCCCGCGAAGAAAAATAGACGATACTAGCACGATAAATTAGTGATAAGCTGACTATAAATACCTGAAAGGCCTTAATATTTAGTGTTTTTAAATTTTTATCGTGTCTGGAAGATCAGAATTAATAATTATTATAATTTTTATAATTTAAAACCATTATTACAGATTAGATTTTTCTAATCGTGATGAATAATTAAACTAAAAATCGAGAAAAGTGGTACATAGTAACATATATTGATTGTAAGCTGTAATAATAGTTAATAATTAATAAAATATAACTCACTAATTTACATAGGTTGATTGCAGTCTGATGATACATCACTCGTAGATGCTGATTGTGTTCACTGCAGTGTAACGCCTGTCATGTTATAGAGAAAGGCTAAAAATAATTATTACCTAAAAATGTTTATATGCACGTTTTTCACGAAGTTCAATTAATTCAATACTATAGTTGAGAATTGTATTTAAAAATGAACAGCCCATTGGACGTTTTTTAAGTCATACTTGCAAAGAAACGGCAAATTAGGTTTTACATTATTTACGAAAACGTTTCGAAATGCAAGGGCCATTCTTTTTATAACGATGATAACATGCTTGTAAACTATAAGAAGATGCAATAAAAATCTGTGCAACCCTACCATTAAATTTAATAGATTAAAGTAGAGTGGACTACTTAATTTTTTCTCGGTAGAGCAATTTCTCTATATTTTTAACATATAAAAAATAAAGTTCATGTTGAAAATTAACTTATAACGGTAATTCCTGAAACACTCGATTATAAAGAAAATAGTGAAAATGATTCGGTGCGATTGCGGATAATTTTCGCACATAATATTCTATAGAATAACATGCTAGTTTTTTACTTAAATATCAGCATTTATATTTAGAGGGTTTTAATTATGAAATTATTGTGAAAAAAGGTTTCAATTCTACTAATGTAGAATTAAAATAATAAGATGTACCAAAATAATCTGATTTAGTCTCGTTTTTGGAATATAGTAATTTTTTAAGAATTTTTTTTTTTAAAGTTTTTGCTTACGTAGATGATTGCTTGCAACTCATCAGAATCTAAATAAGCTTTCTAAATTGTGTTTGTGTAGCATCTTAATATTAATTAGCCCTTTCACCGTGGATAGCTTCTATAGAAGTCATAAGAAAATCGCCAGTACTCATTGGGTAACTAAAGGTGCCATAAGATTTTGAGCCTAATAATATGATTATTTAATATAATTTAAGGCTGCAAATCAATTTAATTTATTAAAACATTATATTTTTTAAAATATATCATGAATATGTAAAAATATCAACCGTGGTGAAAGGGCTAACTACCAAGTATTGATATTTTTTATAACTAAAAATTAAATAGTGTACAATTATTTTATATATAATATATATCAGTTTGTGTCAGATTAGCGTGTAATGCTTTGAAAGTGTTTGGTTTATTTTAATAACTTACAAATCATTAAAAAATATGCTTAGTAAGAAATCAACTGTAATATAATAAATTATATTATTAAAGTATGTTTTTATATTCAGTTTATGTATAGCTATATTAGCTAAATAAATTAATGAAATAAAATAAATAAATAATAATTTATGTGGCATGTCTCATACCCTTAATACTTACATCAATTAAATATTGTCCAAAGCCAAGAATCAATTCTTGTTATTATTTGAATTTCAAATTTAACATGTCCACAGAAAAATGAACTATGATAATTTATTGCTGTCTTTAATTTGTGATCAAAACGGTGTATTTATTTTCAATTATTTAATAACAATAGATTGCCCAGATCTATTAAAACTTATTAATTTTAATTTAACCATTTATTTTACTAAGCATTCCGATTTTTTATTACAAAATTGCTTAAATATCTTATTTTCAGAATTCAACTAGATAAGTTACATATTGTTGATAATGAATATCTTAATTTTGCTGGGTTTCTTATAAATTTTAATTGTACTAGATTACATTAGCTATTTATCACTTGTAATTCAATCATAGTCATTTAATTTTTATTTGTAACCAATTGCTTTGTTTTATACATAAATTTATATTTCTAACTAAATTCTCTGTACTCGCTAAATAAAATAAATAAATATTGATAAAGCCAGGTATAAATGTATTATCACTGCTATAATTTGTTTTGAAAACAAACTTCGGCTTAAGGCAATAGATATGTTTATGCTTATCTTTAAGTTTTATCCGATACGAAGAATATATCTGTAACATCTATTGACACTATTTTTTTCATTGTTTTGAAAATAATAAGCATTGTTTTGAAAATCATTAAAATTGATCTAAACGATATATTGACATTTCTGATTGTGTACAAATAATGATCAAATGAGCGACAATTTGTGTTCAATTCGCCACGTGGAAGTTAGTGTGACTATTTTTAGCGATTGTTTGTGATATCCCGGGCGCGCACTCGAGACCGACGGTCGCCGACCGCCTCGACGCTCCCCACTGCCGGTTGTCCGCCGCCGGCTTCAACAAAAACGAAAAACATACGAGGAAGCGATAAAAACACACATTGCGTGTATTTCGACCTCGATGTCTTTCGATTTTTGGCGATCGAACAACCGAAAATCTTGGTAGCCTTTTTATGTTAGCATAGAAGTCGAACGTTCGCGCTGAAAAGAGCAAACTTTCGCGAGCTGAAAAGAAGCGTCGGTCTTGTTTTGTGCAAACCGGCAGCGGGGCTTCGTGCGCACGCGTCGAATGCGATCGATCGACAAAGCGGCAACGCCGCGTTGTTTACGTCCGCGCTTAGCGGTCGCTCGGCCCAATTGTGCTCTGCCGACGCGAACGGGTTGCACAATTGCACCGGCGCATGCGCATGCGCCCCTAATATTTTTCACAGAAAAATAAACAAACAACCCCTCTTCTTTTTTAATTTAAATTAATTTTGAAGTTTTTGAGATGCACTGTACGTAACACACAAAACAGACGCTAACTGAAATCAGGAGCGCATGATGAACAGCTGATCGAGTTTGCCTTTGAAATATAGAGCAGTGATACTCAGCTTCCTTGTTTAACGAGCCGGTATGTTGTTCACTCTTACATAGATAACGGTGTAAATAAGTATTGATAAGCCGATTTTATATAATCTAAATAAACGATATCGGGGGTAAATAAATAAATGCTACTTCATGTTTTAAAGTATTCAGTCACGCAGCGTGAAATTTTTGCTTAGTATTATAAAATTACAATTTTACAATGAAAATATACAAGGTAGTGGGGAAGTGGGGAACACATTCCTCCCCGGACGAAGAGTAGGATCTAATATCTCATTAAAGTTTTATTGTATACCAAATTGAACAGCAGCGATCATTTCAATTCGCTCATACTAAGTAATATCAAATAATAAAGCCTTGAAGATGAAAATGATCGTGGGCGTCCTTCTTTAGTTGAAAACGACCATGGTTGCCAAGAGAAAAAAATTAAAAATACATATATCGATTGATCGCCCTAATTTCGAATACAATTTTCGAATTTTTTTCACTTTATAAAATATGATCCGGGTCCCGGTTTATTTACATAGGCATTCCCCCCCCCCCCCCCTCCTCTCATCGGGCCTGGGAACGACCAACTAGAGGAGATAATACAAAATATATGGACAACTTAAAACAGATAGGAAAAAAAAATATTCGACAAATGGGTGCCTCATGAACTGAATAAAAACTGATAAAGTCGCCGTTACGATTAAAATATCTGAGTATTTAAAGTCACTTAATTAAAATGAATCAGAAATATTTTCTAAACTTTTGAAGTAAAATGTTTAGGGCATAATATTTACTTGGCAATCAATTCAATGAATAATTCAGGCAGCTGCCTATTTTATTCATATTTATCCTTAAACAATGTTTGCATCCGAGCAACTAGCTCCTTAAGCGGCCCTTGCAATATTTGTTCAATAATAAATTTATAGACATAATTTTGAATGTCTAATCTTACACATATTTTGCAGTAACTACTACTGAAAGTATTATAAACTGGAGAATTTGGCAACCTCACTTTTAACGAGAACTGTGCATATGCGAGAGAGTTAAAAATACTGACTTAAAAACACTCTGATTGCGATAGATAGAGCCTTCACAAAGGTTGTCAACTCACTCAACGAGCATTTTCGAAATCAAAACGCGCGTGAGAAGATGCGTTGCGCAATTAAGGTTTGTTAATAAATTAGAAGCCATACAAATTCAAAAGTTAAAAAATTGTACAAAAATGTTAAATTAGGATGAGAAAGTGATATTATACGAACCAATGCAAAGTTATTACAAAAAAAATTTAAACATATATGCAAGATAAAAATGCACCTCTGTCAAAGAAAGTAGTAATTTGTGAAAAAATATATTGAAAATTAACAATAAAAATATATTGAAAGTATTTTCTTTCAGCAAAATAGCTGCTTATCAATATTTTTTTCTTCAGAAGATGCTAGTTTGAAGTAAAGTGCACAAAAATAAAAAAATGAGGGGTGGGGGTTCAACTTGACTGTTAAAAAAGAATCATGACTTTGAAATATATTATATTACATAGATAGAGATGAGTAATTTTTATTTGTAATTATTTAATTTTCACGGCGAAAAGTGTGTCACATATTGGCACGCTTAAATGAAACAAAACACATTTTTTTTGCCACAGCCAATGAAATCCTTGTATTATTATTTAATTAAAAATGAGTTGAGCATAAAGTTGATCGTTGGCGTTCCACGTCGCCGTTTATCTACGACGGCATGACCATTTGCGTCATCGCCGGGTAGCACCTGACGAGCGAAACGTTGTCCAAAACTCTGTTATTTTCCTCTGTTTTTTTAATTCCAAAATAGCGTTTTCGTTCTGCACGAAATTGTTTTATGCGCAAATCTAAATGCGTGTCAACGCGGCGTGCGTTTGTTTTTGATCGTTCAACTCGACGATAGTATTACTTTCAAGGCTACACACTATCGCGCAGCGACGTATTGTAAACTCCGCGGGGGTGTGCGCTTTTATAGGCGAATAATTTTTACACATGGCAACATTGACATACAAAAAGCGATTCAATTCCAGATTTGACTAGAGCGAGCTTAGAAAAACGGCCATAAAAGCGTTTTTTGCGTCCAAAGTCGATAAAAGCGCCTAATAGCGCACCTCTCCGAATTACGTACTGCGCACAATTTCGCGCACCGCTAGCGATTGTTAGATCATGGGTGTTTACAAATAGTTTTATATCGAAACGTTGCAATATTTACTATCTTTTTAAACGTGCATTTGCATATAAATGATAGGATTATCGAACGAAGGTAAATGACTTTGCCCAGTGTCGATACAGCGCTATGTATTTAATTTTATGCGACGATTCGTCTGACTGCTTAGCATTTTTACATTATTACTACTATATACTAAAGAAGAAATCGTAAAAAATAGCTAAATTATAAGAGTGTCAACTCGGTCGCCATCGGTAACCATCTGAAACAACATTTAAGTAGTACAGTGATGAAAAAAACTTGTTTGCATAGTGCGACGGCGATCACGCCACTAGTGATATTGTGTTAAATTATGCCGTTATTATTATAAAAATGGGATTTACGATTAAGAAAACAATAACTGAGAGTACAGTCAATAGTGAAAGTCAAATATGTATTATTTATTGTTGCATGCGCGTGTATTTCAACGACAATAAATAAACCAGCAGACAATATTAAAAACAATAGGAACTCTAAATGTGGTTCTGTTACAGGGGGGGGCTGCATTAATTTAAAACACGTGTATTTCTATTTAAATTGTTTTTCGAAGCAACGACGCTTATCGAACGATAGATATCGGCGATTAAACGTCATTGGAGATATTTTATTATTTTACCAATCAAACATCGAACGTAATAAACACTAACTTTCGATATATTGTTAGGAAAATATGTTTTGTTTCTCTGGCTGGTTTCTAATTTCTCCTCGCTACATATTACAAAGGTCAACATTTGTTTTTTTTGGGAGTCCTTAAAATATTTAATGTTCCCATTATCGAACGGTCACACCGTATTTATTTACACAAAACGTTCGCGTTTATTTCGGGTGGTAGCAGGGCCGGCTCTAGCTTATTGAGCGCCCCAGCAAAGGCTAAGTTGCGCCCCCCCTCCACATATTATCAACACTTGATATTTAAAACGTGAGCTGACATACATTTAAATATATAACAGTATACCAGTAGTACTTTATCATTAATTATCTTTCGTAAATCATTTTAAAATTTGTACTAATTTAATTTATCTACAAGCATTTTAAAATTTATGGTAAATAAAAATAGCTACATAGTATTTGCTTATTAAATTATAAATATTTAATAAATTTACGCATTAAAGACAAAAAAAATAGTTGCCAGGCCCGATCGGTGAGATATTTTTGTGAGTGTGCAATTGCACGCTTTTATCTCTCACTCACTCTCGTCACTTAACACGCGAGCGAGCGAAAGGGAAAATATCTCACCAACCAGACCTGATCAACGCTGAAAAACATTTGAGATAACAACCGTATTGTAACCACAGAACAAATAATATAATAGTAGCTAACCAAAGTGTGAACAGAAGAGCGACTAGATGCAAAGAGTAAAATATATGGATACTATGCCAACATTAAAAATATACCTTCAAATTCCAGTGCAATCCCTTTTTAATGAATGTAAAATTATTATCTATATATTCTGAGATACAAGCAAATTTGTTTTAAAAAATAGACTTGACATTCAAATAAAGTCTTGACATACGAGCAAAAAAAAGTATTGCATAACTTTATCATTAATTTAGGTAGTATGTATTACCATTACAATTGCGATTAATCCATTTCAATTTCCCCTTTAAAATGGATTAATGACATTTCATTTCATTTCAATGGGGAGAATTGATTTGACATTACGAGTAATTTGAGTAACGTATTCCGTCACGGAACAAATTAAGTCAATGCACCACTGTATATACATATGTATATGTATATATTTAAAAAAAGTTATTAGAATATATTTTGTTATTTAAAACAATAATATTTTTTTTTAGAACCCAGTGTAATTGACATGTTGTCAAAAATAATTTATAAGTAAGTTAAGATAAGAAAGTAGGTGTATTGTAGCATTTATAAGTTAATTTTTTTTTTCAAATATCATCCGCTAGTTCTACAAAATAATTTTGAGTGTTCTCCGATTCTTAGTGGTCTCTGATTGTGTGCACGCGGTTGCATGTTCACTCACAAAGCAATTTTAGATTTTTTAGCAAAATTGTTTGAACATTTTTGAAGGAAGTGTTCCGTCTTTATTTTAATTTAAATATTTACACGCCTAGAAAAGAAGTAAAAACACAATGTGTGACTTTTTAAATAAAAAAAACATTACAGCGGAAACTGTATCAACATCAACTGGCGCTCCTTTAGACTATTCATTAATTTGTTTGATTATAACCTGAGGAAGAAATACACGTGAGAGCAGGAATTTCTTTATTGTTGAGCCGATACATTACTGTGATGTACACCGAGGGTACATGCCATCATAATATGTGAATTCCTCTATAAATATTTTGAATAAAATCTTACTAAAAACGATATACATACATATGAAATTAGATAATTACAATTTATAAGTCAAACAAATTTGGTATTAATTAACCAATACAGTCAAACTAATACAGAAGTAAGTTTTCAATATTGTTTAAATAAATATTTTATACGTCTAAATTCTGCATTTATACAAAATAATAATACAATATAAGACTGTTTAATTTGAGATGTTATTAACATTATTCTGATTTAAAATATGTACATATATGTTCATAAATTCGTAGTTAAACACCTGGTCTAAATTGCGACAAATATAAATCGCATAAAGGAATCTCGTGGGGTTCATCAGCATATTACATAGTCAACATTTGTTTTTTGGAGTCCTTGAATATCAAATGTTCCGACCATCGAACAGACGTACCGTATTTATTTACACAAAACGTTCGCATATATTTTGGGCGGTAGCATGTGATACGACATACGACGCATTAATATTTGTACGCGAGAATAATATATAAATTTTACAAGCAAGAGTTAAAAAAATGATATTGTATGTACGGCAATATTTTTTAAAACTATATGGCCGTAACATTACGTATTATGACTAATCGCATAAAATTCTAAGCCTATTAGCAAATTGACCGTAGAGCGTGTGGTAAACGCGTTTATCTCACTTGTGTGATTTTTTTCGCACTAACTGCGCATATATTATTTTGGAAGAGATTCAAAACAACTCGAAATAAAACTTGGATATTACGACGCAACAATATCGACAAATACATCATTTTGGGAATGACAAATCAGACATTAGCGCTAATTCAATTTATCATAATCGAAGTAGTCGCTAAATGATGTTCATTTAATGATTCATCAGCCCATATTTCAGCTGAATAAACTGTCTTTAAAAATATTTTCAAACAACAATAAGTCGACCTTGTTTAAAAAATAGAAATAATTGATGTATCATTTCTAGCATATTTTTGCCAATGTATATTCAATAGAGTTGTTTGACTTTAATAAATATGTACTACCAAATTGCGATGAGTATTAGTAATCGTCTGACATTGGCATCGTTTGCCTTGATATAATCGACACTATTGAAACATTAAATAAATAAAAACATTGTTTATATTATACAATAAAAAAGTTATCTAATCTTATCTTATGTTTTGTTTGAAGAAGTAATAAAATTGTATTATGATAAATTAACAATGTTATTATATTTTTTGTTTATGAAAGGTGGCGTGTTCGCGAGCACGACTTTTTTATTATCGAATAGCGCGCAATGGCAACATTGCATAGGCGCCAAAATGTTTTTTTTAAACGAGCGTTCGAAGCGTTGATTTCGTGCTCGGTTATTGTCGCTTAGTCAACAAGCATTGACAAGACTATCGCTAACATGCAATGTAGCTGCATTTGTAATTTGAGTTATGTCAGCGACCGGACTAGTCGATAGCGCCATTACAATGTTGTTTTTATTATTTTAGCACTGTAATACGTGCTCAAATCTCGCATATATAACTTGATATTCCAACATAATAAAGCTCAAATACGCATCAAAAATCGTTGTAACGCTAGTTCTTAGGTTAGGGTGTAACCAGGTGCGTCGCGACGCTAAAAGGCGACTTTCGCTGACATTGAAAAGCAAAGGGCGGCAAGAGGGTGGTTAAAAATGCAACCCCCTTTTTATCGCTCGTGGTTTTTGATGGATCTAGTTGTTCGTTTTTTACCCACCCCTTAATTTATATTGCTCTATCGATTTTCTCTTGTGCGTTCCGGGCTGTGACCATTATACATATATTATACTAAACTTATCTTCTCATTCGCTTATAGAAATCCATATAAAAGCAAACAATATATAGTAACAATAATAAATAACGTTTAGTTTGTATTTCAATATTCAATGTTAAATATTAAGACAAAAAATCATCCAAATGTAACAGTTGATTCTCCGTTTGAATATTTTTCGTGGATTAAAAAAACAGTTGAATTATTAAATACTTTTAGAATAGATTCTGAATACGTATAATAAATAGTGCTTGTTTTTGCTTCAGTTTTTCATACATAAAGCGATATTCAAGGTTAGTAATATATTTTTTTAATTATACAAATTTTTGTATTGCAATGAATATAATAGAGCAGCGTTTCTCAACCTTTTTGAGCCTGTGGCCCTCTTTGAAGTTTAATATTTTTCTTTGCTCGCCTCCCCACAATATTTGCTCATAAAATAATAATTAAAAAGTACATATTAAAAATTAAAGCGTTTATTTTGAAATTACAAAATATATTTCATATAAACTCATATAATATATTTAAAAAAAAAATAAGTGATAAATTTAAAGTTCACATTATTTAATGTGTCTGATGCAAACTGGCAAATTTATATATGGTTTTAACAGCGACAATCAAAGATCGCCTCTATTAAAACAACAAATAAATCTAATAAATATATTACATTATGCATAAATTGTTTGTCACTCATAAAGTATAGAATACTACTCCAAAGTAGAACAACGCGACTATAAATTAACAATAAATTACTAACGAAATTCTGTGTGTAGTAGAAGGCGCTCAAAATCAAAATTTCGATCTGGACTTTTTATAATGAAATTTATTGCTTTTATTACAATATTATGAAAGGCAGGTAAACAACCTCCCAACCTTTTTTCTGTGTTGACAATGGATTAAGCAGTGTGTGCAAAAAATATTTGGTACATAATTTTTCAGATATGCGATAAATTTTCGGTATTTACCAAACAATGTAGCAGCCTCATCGGTTGCACAAGCTACATATTCAGAATATTTGCATATTTTTATTCATAAATTTTCTTTTAACTTTCTGATATATCGTTTTACATTTAGTGTCAGTTTTAGGTTTTCTGGCAAAGAGCATTTCTTCCAAGAGCTTGTCGTTATCTCAAACTTCTTACCCTGCAAATGAGCAATTAGTTGTTTTTTCACATCATCTATCATTTTATCGATACGTCTCGATACTGAAGAATTACTCAAAGGAATTACTTGAGAAATTGTATTTGAACTTTGAATCATGAACCTTGAGATAACTGTAGACACTGTTGGCGAAATTAAGGATTCGATAATAGATTTTTGCAATAAATTGTGAAATCTCATGAAGCAATTAAAAAAATTAAAATGTCAATTTAAGTTGATCTTTCTATAAATACATATAATACAGTTTTTCTTGCTCGAAAATCATCTTTAAGTTTATTAAAACATTCAACTAGTTAGCCTTTCTTGTCTTTACCTACAGTTTCCAAGTGTTTTTTAGACGTTTTAATATTTATTGATGATGGAATAAATCCATGCGAAAAGTAATCGATAGAATATTGTCGGCATTTTTTCTAGGGTTCACTTCTCATGGTAACTTAAAAAAATATTTATTTTAAGAAAAAATTGACATAAAAACACGTTATCAAATTAAAAAAATTCTCACTGGTTTTGAATAACATGTATTTAAAAATATTACGGTGAAGATATTTTAATTTAATAAATATAAAAACCCATATTCACAAAAACTAACAACTTGTAGAAAAGTATAATTCTTTGTCCAAAGATCGAGGAACTTGACTTCTGCAATTGTTCCGTACCACTAACCGAGTAACTTATATTGCCTGCATAAGATTCAATAAGCTTTGTGAATGCAAACGTATATTCTGTCTGATGACAAATAAAAGATTTTAGTATTAATTTTGAATATTATGGTAATATAATATTTGTATTATTTTGTTCTGACTATGACTACCCTAGAGTTTGATATACCTCCCCCTAATGGTGAGAAGAGTGACTCATCTTACCTTCCGCTTACACGTTATAATTGTAAAAAATTTCTAGAATGGTCTTCTCATTAAAACTTTTGGAAACTCTATTTATTTGTTTACATGTTTTTTTAGTGTAAAACAAAATAATAAAATTAGTATTTATAGTAATAGCTGTGACGAGGGAATATCGTGAAAGATAGATAGATAAATAGAGGAACTCCTAGAGATTACCTTATTTATAATCTTTTTATGCTACTTAGATTTAGTCGCAATTTAAATAAAATTTTATATTTGTATATGTGTTAAAAAAGTGTTAAATTTCGATTAAGTATACAATGACTAGAATGAATTTTATGTTATACTAATACAAAAAAGTAGTAAAATAAATCAAAGCAATAAAAAGTTGAGAATCATTGATTTTTTTCTATATTTTACTATAAATGCGATATAAAATAATAATAAATAAACAACAACAGAAATAATTATGGAAAAATACGTAAAATTAACTCACTCCCAGGTGAATTCTAACAAATTAATAAATGAGTATAAATTAAATCACTAGTTGTTGACGACTGATTTCAATTTAATATTTTCAATGAGATTTTACATGTAATAAATATTATGTATATGGATTTTCTGCTTCTTAATATGATTTATTTATTAGTTCTTTTCCACAAAATCTATATTCAAGGTTGGTTTTATTTATTTTTAATATACACTAAACAATTTATAATATCAAGTAAGATTATCTTATAGCTATTTTAACGCAAACATAGCTATAATATATGTGATATGTTTAATTTAGACATGCTTACAGTGAAACTACAATTAGCATTCCTTACTTTCTTAAGTATAATAGTCGCATATAAATTTCTTCATTATGAGATTGAATATATTGTAGTTAAAGTTAAACCATATGTTTATTTGTGAGATAAGCGATAGAGTTCCACACCTGAGACGACGCTCCTAGATACCTATCTAACATTATACATTTTTGTAATCGTCCGATTCTCTCCCCGTTTTGGCCTCTCAAAGCCCGAATCCTACGTCGCTATGATTTACAATACTCGATCGCGTCAGTAATTTGCGAATTAAAATAATAATGGAACTGCATCGTTAATTTCTCTCGGAGAAGAATGCTTCGTTAGCGCCGATCCCTATGTAACGCTTAGCGTCGATTCTAAAAATAGACGCTAAAACGGCGCAGCCTCCTCGCGAAAGCGAATCTGCAACGACGCATTTCGTTTTCACAACAATGAAAGTGGCGAAGCGCGCATGCGCCACCACCTCTTCCACCCCGTCGCGGGTCTGGTGTGAGCGTAGTGCGTCGCAATATTCAAGTTCAAGTTCAATAGAGTCGTGACGTAACCGGCTCCCTACAACCGAGCGCACCCCAACAGCTCACACTATGACCCTCCAGGGCCGCTAACATGCACCGTTACGGAATAATAAAACAATTTCTATCCTTCAAGAATTTTACTGTACATTTTAAACAATTTTTCTTCTTTAAAAATCATTAGGACATGTAGCAGGAAACTTATTTTATGATGAAATAAAATATATAGATCTAAAGAGGACTTCGGGCAAAAACCTGTGAAGTGGTAGCCCTGACATTTCGTTACAGTGGACTTCACAGGGCGGTTACAAATTGGCGTTTGTGTGTGTGACCTTCGCCATCGGAATCAGGAATTGAATCGAACCGTTTTCCGCAACGTTTCGCATAAATATTATATATGCAAACGCTGTGAATAAATAATGCGTGCGTTTTATTTGTTTACTTATTTGCAAACATTGTTCGGTCAAGCGTATAAATAAAGAATGATGCACGCAAAATGAGCTGTTATGACCGTCTCGTTCATTTTTAAATACTGTGACAAGTGACAGAAATCCACTAGCTTTCCGCTGGGGTTGCTATGTTGATAAAATATTGATTTTGTTGTCAGCGTGAAAAATATCATCGTTAATCCATCACATTTTTTATACATTTATATTCTTATCATGGTTTTTTATTGTTCGTATTATGAAAAATCAGTTTGATTTGATAAGGTTTTTACCAGGCCAATAAAAAGCTGCGCAATAATTCAATAAGAACGTTTTAATTTTAAAGGGTCGATATTATACCCTAAATTATACCAACACGTGTGCGAGAGACGTTCGTATTATAATTATTCAGAAAAAACGATCTCCCCTTTTATCATAAAAACGTGACTAAAATAAAAGCCACCAACCACAATACGCCTTTAAAATTTATATGAAAATATGAAAGTTTGTATGCATACACAGCGGTTATTGTTTTGTTTAGTATATAATATAATAATGGCGTTCTTTTAAATAAAACTATGCTGCTGGTACCATTATTGATAAACGTGTTTAATGAGTGTTTATATTGAGGTTAGCGATACAAATGTTTGGACGAAAAATAAATACGTGAACGATAATGATTAATCAACGTTATGAAACGAAGATATAATTATTAATAAATTAAATTAACCATCTGTTTTTGCGATAAAAATAAACTTGTTGTTTTCGAACAAAGCGAATTAAATTCTTTGTACGAATGCGTGCTGGAAGGTTTAGTATTCATACTATACGGTTATTTATACTGCAACAGTCACTACGAAGTGTTTGCCGATTTCCTTTTTCCGTATTTATTTACGTATTGGTATATTAGCTAATAATACCATTATCGAGTCATAATTTAGTTTAAACGAATTTTATGTGTTTTATATCAATTTTTGGTCATTATACAATTAGTGCCTTAAACATATACTGGTTTTATTAGATCAAAGAGAGAGATTCCCGTGAGAGATAAGTTGGCTTAGTTTGTATTTTTGACTAAGCCTATTATTAGTATTAAAACTTTCATTAGATTAGGTTTAGGTTTGAACGGCAAATGGATGTTTCGCAATTATCAAATTGTATTTCATAGACATATTAAACCAGCATATAATTTCACTAGCACCTATCAGTTAAATTATATTTTTGTTAGTAGAAATATATATGTATCTACTGGTGAAAATGTATTTGTACATCACTAGTGTAGTATTAGTATTTCAATAAATCTCATGCATCTTTTTGGGAAAATTCAATGACGTCCCTGAAGAAGGACAAAGAAGAAAATAAACATTCTAAATATTATGATCTGTCCCTTTTTACTAGTACCTATGCTTCCTCCTTTTGTTTATGATAAGATAACCATTCATACTGGATTTACCAGCATAGTACTGTGTTTTTGGTCATCTTTCCTGGTAAATCATGAGAATTTATAGTCAAAATGGTCAATTTATAAAAAAAAATCTTTGAATTTTAATATATTTAGGTTACTAGACGTTCTCATTCATGAAGGATTGTCCTCATCATAGAAAAAAATCCGAGATTCCTTTTTGTAGCTCTCGCAGCATCTCTAAATGAACAAAAAACTCCTAAATGACCCTTTTTAGTGTCCTGCTTTGATATTTTCTAAATCTGGTCACCTTAGTTTATGAGGTCCTTGCGATTGATAAACACACGTGAAGCAGCATGTCGTCTTCGTCGTTGAGAAGAGGCTGCTACAGTAATATTACGAATAAGTTTACTCGACGAGTAGTTTCATCTATCTAGCAAATAATCTAAAAACAGAAATAACAATTTTTTTCGTATGAATTCAATACAACTTGCGGAAATTTATGCAAAAAAGCCTTTGTTCTTTTATTCGCTCACGATTCTCGATGACGTTACGCTCTAAGGCTTTCAACGGCCGTTTCGTCATAAAGCGCCACCTTTAATTGGATCGTTTTTCTCATTCTATCAATTCAATATAATTGAATTAGTCGAAAAAAGCATTGGGGGCGGGCGGGCCGCAATGGCAGATAGCCGATCGATACGGGCGAAGGCTCCCGGTATAAGCCGATTGCCATGCTTCTCTGGTTTTATATATATTTTCATCTAATTAAATGCGAAAGCGTTGTTATGGTCAGGGTCGCGGATTTATGCTCAACTGCCCGTGGCGAATAATTTTAGGTCATTTATACAAACACAGAGGAAGGGCAGAGGATAATGTTGTCTGC
This sequence comes from Plectrocnemia conspersa, assembly GCF_051122295.1. Lineage (NCBI taxonomy): Eukaryota > Metazoa > Arthropoda > Insecta > Trichoptera > Polycentropodidae > Plectrocnemia > Plectrocnemia conspersa. Next base: position 25,946,401 of record NW_028277165.1, read on the forward strand.
GAGTTTTACCGTTTCACTTTCTACGAGAAATGCAAAGTTTCAGAATGGCAATTAAGTTGTTACATGTTATCTCACATCCAACAAAGCCACGCCTTTGAATGCATAATGTGAAGTGATACTGATGATACGCAATATTTGTTTAAATTATGAAATTGAATAATAAGGAACCATATTTAGTACTAATTTAATTTTGTTATTTATTTATAATTCTTGGAAATAAATACTACATTTTTCATTGTTATTATAGCAATGGCGTAGCTAGAGTTTGTGTCACCCGGAATGATCCTTACGTTTACAATTATCTAATACAAAATCCGACTTGTCCCAAAAATCTGGAACTTAATGTATGTCTTCAATATGCTTTGAAGGACGGATGGTGACGGGTGGCAATTACACACAGATTGCTTACAACGAGGCAACACCGGCCGTTGTCTTCCGTCGAGGTCCACCAAAATAATGTTTTGCCCTCCGCCGCCTTCAAGTCTGTCATCAGAGTGCCGATAAATAAATATATAAATGGCCCCCCACAATGACTAAAATTTTCGGGGCAGGCAACCGTTTTTGATTCCCCTCACTAGCTACGCTACAAACTCTTAAAATATTTCACGCATATAAAAAATGTGCAAAACATTTTTCAAGTTGAAATATGGTTATCAGGCATTTTATTATTTTACCACGTGCTTGATTCGAACAAACAATGGAGAACAGATAGTGTAACTTCAATTTTTACTGATTCTAAGAAACAGGCAAAATTTTTGGGCCGGCCAAAAATATTTTTATTTATATTGGTGGCATTTAAGCTGTTGTTTATTGTTTTCACATATTCAATTTATTTCTTAGTTATTCATGGATTTATATTTATTAGCGCATTCAGTTTCATAACCACACTACACGAACGGACGGTCCTTCCATTGCGAAAATGCCGCCCCCAAAAGGGTCCCCCCTCCCCATAGCTGCACCACTGTATTCATGTACAGTTACTGTTTATCTACTCGCACAGTGTTTCTTTTAAATCTCCAAATATGTTGTAATCATTAAGTACTAAGTGTATATAAAGTAGGGTTCTCAATCGAATTATTCGTCCGATTTTTAACGAATAATTGATCAAATATTCGTTAATATTATTTGGAAGGAAATTTGGAAAAATCTTAGAATGGAATAATTTTTGTACTTGGGAAACATAGGTAGTCGTTTTTTCTCTCAATATACACGATTTACTAATGCCGCACCAAAATTCATGGTCCTTTATGTGCCTTTATTTTGTTTATAAATGCGAGATAATAAGGTACTTCTTAACAAAAAAAATACTTTTACGCCCTTGGAAAACATTTATGAATAGAATGTTTATTGGTTGTATCTACTATGACCGAAATACGCAAAATTTGTTCGTTGAACGAAACAAAATGTTGTAAAGGACCACCCTTTATTATCGTTAGCGCTTATCTCAAAAACAGGTGCGCGTCGCAATTTTTGTATTCAATGTTTCAAGACGCAAAGATTTTATTTCACTCAATTCAATAATTCGATCGCGATTAATTTATTTCTAGTGATTTAATTTATATGCAAATCAAGTGCTTTCATGCCTTTTTGTTTAAAGATAGTCATTGTGTATTACTTAGTTGATCGAAATAGTATTTAACGTTTATTGTACACCTTTTTGGAAGGTAATCGACGATAAATATGACCTGCCTTTTGAGTTTGTACACAGTTTCCAAAAAATGTTGCCATGAAGTGATACCCTCCTTTCGCAAGAAAAAAATATTGACTGCCTCATTCTTAACTTCAGAACTAGCCCTACTTTGCAGAAGTATATCTAGCAAAGAACTAGAGAAAAATACACCTTCCTTCATCGACATCCTTCATCGACAGTAAACATATCAATTAAATAGCAGAACAAAAATTATAGGTAGTACAACATTTCAAAGTCAGATTACGCAAGTTATTTCTACTTGAATTAAAATAATGCAGTAATAAATATAAATGTTACGTCATTTTTAAACTTGTTAAAGAACGATATATAAAGAAAGTTCATTTAAATATTACAATTGATTAAAAAAACCTCTATGACCTCGAAAAACCGACGAGTTTGATACTTAGCAACGCGAATTGAAATGACTAAATGAATGGCAATTATGCTTGATACTATGATTGGTATCAATTTATATTGTTTTTGTTGTTGTTGGCATTTAATGTATACTTGTATAGTAATTAAACGCAGTTTATACAATAAAAAAAAAACAATACAAGAAAGGTTCAAAGACCTTAACAAACGACCTACTTTCGAACAATGAGCGATGCTCGAACGAATAGCGAATATTCGTTCAAGTGTTCTGTTTTTTACAAAGATAAACACATCATTAACATTTCATCGGGATGAGCCTGCTGCTGCTTTCAGGGATTTTTTGCAATTAGTTAGTAAAAATATTTGGTAGGAGTGAAATATCTGTCTGAGAGCTAAAAACCACGTGCTATAGGTTCAAGGTTTGCTTGCGGTTCCAAGTAGTTTAGTCGCAATTCCCAGAAGTTTCTGTGAATTCTATATTTTAATAGTGTTTAGCAATAGAGTCACGTTTATCCGGATTCCTGATTTTTAGCGTTTTATAGCCATTCTAAAGGAGTTTTATAATTTTCAGTACACGCTACAAACTTTTTGAGTCACGCTGTGGCCATCGGCCAAACGTGGGCGTCGTGCTACACGTGGTCTTTGAGCAAAACAGTCTCTTCCAAAGCAGTTTCACTTTCGTACGATGCGATTCTGTGATCTGCTGTCTATGTTGATCTAAAATTACACGGCAGACGCATGGAAATAATTTTATTGTCACCAGTCATACTTAGTGGAAAGATCATGGTTTTTATCAAAATAGAAAATCTTTCATTTCACTGTCACTATCGCACGAATGCCAAAAGTGATACACAGCAAAATATAATATTCTATTCGGAGCTAAGTAAATCAATAGACGGCTATAAATTGGAGGTATTCCAAACTAATTTTGGACTAATTTCCGGCGACGTGGCGAAGGCAAAATTGCACAAGACAAGGCAAAATTACGCGCGCAGTAAATGCGCATTATGTCATTAAAAAATGCTAGAACGAGTTTTTGAAAGTGACATTCCAATAATTTTTAGCACTTTAAGCAAAACAATTTTAACACATGAAATGTTATTTAGAGAATTGTTTTTGCGAAAGAAATACATATAAAATGTATATCTTTCGCAAAACTGATATATATATCAGTTCTAAATAGAGGAATGAAGCTTTCATTCATTCATATGACTAACCAAGTGGCAAAGAAATTGAGATATTAGGATTTAGCAATACATAATAGTAGTGATAGTCGAGAATATTCTTGAAGAACAAGAAGTATATTCTAAGATTCTAATTCTTCTTAGTGAAAAAACATAGTTTAGCTCGGTAACGAGCGTTCCCACTGCCGACATGATTTTATTGCTTTTGACGTGAATTTTTGACGTCTAAGAAGTGAAAATTATTTTTGCGCTCTTCTATTGACAACAATTCTGTTTGAATACACTTTGACTAATACTCTCATGTAAATAAGGATAATTATCCTATTTTTAAAACATAGTGTATACATCTTCTTTCGCATATTTTCCCCTGAGAGATGAGTTGGCTTAGTTTATATTTTGGACTTTACCTAATGAAAATTCTAAAACTATAATTAGTTTTAGATCTTTCATTAGATTAGATTTGGGTTTGAACAACAAATAAAAGTTTCGTATTTCTCAAATTGAGATTCATAGACATTTTAGAGCAACATTTTATTTCACTAGCGCTTATCAGTTAAATTATATTTTCGTTAGTAAAAATATGTATCTATTAGTGAAAATGTATTTTGACTTCACTGAAAAACACACACGCACTTTAACATTTGTACATCACATTTAAATAGATAATAATAAGTATGTATAATACATGTATGTATTTGTATACATATATTATATTATGTGATTTCACTGAAATGACATATTTAAAAAAATATTTTCTGGATGGGTTCGAGACTGTTTTTATCTAGATTTTCGTTGAGAGATAATTCAAGAATTTCTGGTTTAGAATCAGGGACGTCATTTCAGATTTTTTCAGGAGGGGGGGTAAAAATTGTTAAAAATATTTTCTGATCGTTTTTTTGTTATTTCGATTTCATTAAGATTCATTGTATTTCATTAAATTTCTGGCTAAATTATAGCGGGGAGGGGGGGATGCCCCCACCTGCTCCCTCCCCTCAATGACGCCTTTGCCAAATAGGTGACGTTCGCTTTACATTATATATGTAGTTATTACAAGAGTTGATGGCAACGGTTGTTTATAATAATAATCAATTACCGGCGACTCTTTTACGTTTTATTGTGTACTCTTTCTTAAGAACCGCCTTCCGAGCTATGCATGTACCTACATACGTAAATTCATAATATAATGAATGGCTTTCTTTAATAATCACAGTTTTTTTTTGTTAAGACTTAATCCCAAACAACGCTGTATATAAATAACTTATTTATTTATAGTCAAAGCTGACTTTCTATTTATGTGACAAATCGAGAAAATATATTATTAGAATCATATGAGATCCAGAAATGCTATAAAATGCTATACATTATTTCCTGAATAATACGTAAATACTAATTACATATTTTCCTCGAAATTTGATAATGTATAAATGTATATTTTCGAAAACATACTAAGTTTAATTACTTAACAATTCAGAATATTGCCAAATATAAATGGTGTTGTTTATTTTTTCTTATAATAACCTGAACTTCAGTTCCATTTAGACAATCCTAATAGTAATTGTTTTTCTAAGAACAAAATAATAGTATAGCATAACAGAATAAGAAAAAAATATACAATTTTCCTTTCGCTTCGGTCGTGATATAATGGCAAAAAGAGATACTCAACTTTTTACGCAGTTTTTCATTTTTTCAAGTCATAGTTGTTGTTGCACAATCGCATCATATATGTATGTATATATACATACATTTCTATGGCTGAAAACACGAAACATTTGCAAAATTAACAAAACAATCGAACGTGCGAATGAATTTGCTATTCAGCATTTTGGCATCTTTTGCAATTTAGAGGTCGAGCAATTTGCTTAACCTTACTTGTTTGCGTCAGTACACCAGTAATAGTACTTTAAAAACACTAACTTCGCACTATTGATAACAAAATCACTCTGAAAAGACAAGATTTTCTGATCTTTATCTGTCTATATCTGTACTTCTCAAGAGTAAGTGGATATATAAAAAAATGCATTTTATATTTACTTCTAGGAACATAAATTATTTCCTGGATTATTTGATGGTCAAATAATTATTAACGAAACAACAATTTGAAATGCTAAGATACACTAAGTATATTGTTTTGAGGATTGTTAAATCAGTTTTTTCAACAAATTAGACCGTCTTTAAAGTTGTTTTCAATTGAACATGCTAAATATTATGTTTTTGATCCGTTCTAACAATTTGCTTATACCAGCATCTTGCATAATCAACTCACGACTTGTATTTTATTATCTTATTATTAATAAATTTACATTAGTGCTGTAGTACGCCCACCTATCCGCTGTTAGTAATAAGCCCTACCACGCACCAAAATGGAAAATAACAGGAAAAGAGAAAGGTTCTCGGAGCGTGAGCTAGAAGCGGTAGGGCAAACGTGAAAGAGCAAGGCCAACGACGAGAAAGACGGTATAAAATGTACTGGTAGCTATGCTATTTTTTACCGATTGATATAGATAATTTGTACGCGAAACGCGTATAAGCCAATGTAAGTACCTTTAGGCATTTCTAATAGAGTGGCACGATAGCTTGTTGCTAGCAAATAGTGTATGTACTTGTACTGATTTAATCTTTTCTGCACCAATTTTAAAGAAAGAGCCATACAAATAAAGAACAAAGAAAAGATGGAACCTGCACAATGATTAAAAAACAGGCTTACAAATCAGTAGGTCACGGGTTCGATTCTAGTTGTAGTTGGATTTTTTAGAAAGTTCATCAGTGATATCACTGTTTCTGTAGAAATGAATAACAATTAATCATTCGCCTACACCAGATATTCTAGACTAGAATAAATTTTGTATTAATATTAGTACAATAAAACAATAATTCTGAGCATGAAGTAAAGAAAAGAGCGATTTAGGAGGGATATGGCCGTTCCTTTTTTTTTGATAGTAATATATTGTATTAATATTGTTTTATGAATATACATAAAAAACAATATTGGTAAATAATTAAATGATAATATAATGATTACTTTCTCTCTATAATACCGATATTTAATCTATGTTGATTAAATTAAGGTAAATATAATTTCATTAACATGAAATATTTTTTTAATATCTATAAAAGAAATATTTTCTTAGGCGTAAAGAGGATTTTGTTTGATAAACTTTTAAAATACAAAATTATATATATATATATATATATATATATATATATATATATATATATATATATATATATATATATATATATATATATATATATATATATATATATATATATATATATATATATATATATATATATATATATATATATATATATATATATATATATATATATATATATATATATTACTAGTATTGTGCTAACCTTATGGACCAAATGAATTGAACAATTCATAAAAAACACGTCTGTTAACTTCCGTCTGTTTCCAAAGCTCTAAAAAATCCTTGGCAGCAAGTAATTTTCCTCAAATGAAGAGTGGCGGTAAACGGCTATTTTGAGGAAGCTTGAGAATTCGTTTCCAAGATGGGCACTGAAAAAATAAAAATACGTTTTTTCTGCAAAATTTTGAAATGACCCTATATTATATCTGATGAACATATATTTCATTTTTACAATTTTTTCTAAAATTTCCGTCATAATATAACAAATATTAACCTTGCTTTTTAAACAATTACTCTTCAATCGTATCAATAAGAAGCGCACAATTGACATTAATGATAAAACAGATTTGGCGTCGTTGTTTAACAAGTTTAACCTTCCCAAATGGGACTATTCAATTAAGTAATATCGAGTGGGCTTCTTTGAGAAGGCAAATATAATTATAGAATCAGTTTTATCTTATGATTTATTATATAATATTTTATTCAAATTTCGATATTCTTGTATCTGAAAAACGCAAATTTAAATCTGAAAATAGAAGATAAAAGATTATATTTTAAATAGGGGGTGTTATCGGCACATCGAATCTAGGGTGTGAGTGGAATCGATATGAGGGGGAAGATATTAAATTTCTCATTTGATTCTCATGCAGCAAAATCTAATATTATTAAATTATATTTGTGGTTAAAATCGTTTATAGACATAGGTCGAGAGTGTGCCATTTCATTTCTACACTTATGAAGCTTCTAGAAGCGTATGCCCTGTAAAGCTATATTGGTTTTCGTTGTAATACTGCTTTTGATTGAGTCGGTGAAACAGGAATAAAGGGACAATCATCATTCAGCCTAACTAAAAATAACGTGTCATACGTTTTTTTCTAAGAATATGTTGATGCTTCCGTGTATCAAAAATTAGGAAAACTTGTAATATTTTAATGGTCGTATTTTTTTTGTTATGACCTAATTTTTGACGCCATTTTAATAATGTGACAGTTCGTCTTTCATAAATGCCTTATTATTACAGGTTATCAAATAAAAATATTCTAATAATTTATCTATTTATCTTAAAATACTTTTATTTAAATTTAGTATCAGTATGAAAAGTATGTAATAATCGCCATTCACACTTTTTGTCACGTGAGAATTTTACGTGGTACAAAATAAATGAAGCGTAATAAGTTGAGTTGGCTTGAGCTCAACCTAGTCGAGCGTTGAACTGAGTTGATTTGGGTCTATGCGTCTAATTTTAGTAATGTTTCACTTTGGCTTCGATCTGATCGAAGTGATGAATGATAGTATAATTTCGATTTTTGAGCCGTAAGTCAAAAATAATGCGGGCGTGTTTATTTATAATACAATTAATGAAGCCGAACGATAATATTTACATTTTCCCTTATTTTTCAATCCTCATTGTATTCTTGTTCCTTTGTTGCGGTTGTTTAATTATTATTTTGTAGGTTATGTAAAGATAATGGTTCGGTGCTGTTTTGACCTTGATTAAATTTGCTTTTATATAAGGCGTCATTTGATTAGTAAACATTGGCCAAAATATGCAAAATATTGATCATGTCCATTTACAATCCATTTGCGGCAGGTCAATACTAAAATAATTAATTAAAAATAAATGCAAATTGTGTGTTCTAATAATTGTTTTAGGAAGCGTGATAATAATAATCAGTACGTAATATATTTTTAAATAGCTTACAATGAAAGCTTAATTTGCCTTTTAATGAAAGGGGAGAATCAAATTATATCAAATTTTGCTACTCGAAATAATGATTTTGTACGCCCACGAAGATTTTGAAAATTCTTGGGGCTTAATTAATCTTATAGAAATAAATCGACATTGCATTCGTTACGAGTTTCCATAAGTTAAAAACGTGGTTAAAGTGTGGGAGTCGATTTCTTAACGATTTCGTTAACTAACATTTTTGTTAATGGACATTATAATATTTACCAGAAAATCAGTCATAGCTCCCTATATTAGGCTTTCCCAGAACGATGATACATTTTTTTGTTTTCAATATATCAATTTATTTACATACAAACTTATTTCACATTTTTTTAAATAATAATGTTTTTAATTACCTAAAAAATAAAAAAAAGCAATTAAGATATATAAATTATTTTGTGTTACCTAGACATCAAAATAATAAATGATAAGTTTTGAGATGAAACACTCGTGTAAACATTTTGGGGATGAGCGACATAGCAAAGAAAACTTCAATATTTGTACATATCTCGTATACATGGTAGCTGAAAATACATTTTTCTTATACAATTAATAATGTGTTTACGAATGCTAATTCCACTTTATTTATATATTTTTTTTACTTTTAATGTATTTCTTATGTGATCATACCTCAATGCTATAATTTAGAAACAAAATTATGTACGTTAGGGCAAATTTCAAAGTTAATTATTTCAGTAACGAATTAAAATATTTATAAATAAACTAATACAATAGATCTGTCGGTAGAAATATTATACAAAATTCAATTTTGTTCGATAAATTTGTTTGCCAATTTTATAAAACGTTTTTCGCGATATCTAAAAATAATATTTTTAGTGTATAAATTACTTTTGCATGTACGACGTGTTGCAATAAGTTTGTAGCTCAAAACATAGTGTTATATATTTATATATTACAACTCTTTGTTTATGTGGGAGCAATGAACTTACATAAGAGTTTTGATCCAGAGGTCCTTTTTATGGACTAACACGACGAAGCACCCCTTTCTTACACCTAATTAACATACTTATATAAATAGGGGAATGTCCTTCGTTCGTCAGCATTCATATTGATAAACACTACAACTCTTTGTTTATGTGGGATCTATGAACTTACATAAGAGTTTTGATCCAGAGGGGCTTTTTATGGACTAAGACGACGAACCACCCCTCTCTTACATCTAATTAACACACTTATATAAATAGGGGAAAGTCCCTTGTTCGTCAGCATTCTAACTAATAACTTCAAACCTCACGGTCAGTCATCGTCTGATGACCGACCCCCCCCCCTAAATACCGATTTTCATCGAGCTCACGCGAAAATATAACATAAAATTGGTGGCAGCGCTGGGATGATTATAGCGGAATAGAGTGTGTACGTTGATTTGTACGTGCCACTGGAATCGACCACTCATCAAGAAGCCGACATCCAGAATCCTGAGGGATCGTCCGAGGACCAGTTCATCACTGTAGTTGGCACTACATTTATATCATTCGTCATCACTAATTTTCTGCGCGGTCATAACGTCTACGTGGTACTTGAGACGGTGGATTAAATCCTTTAAAGAGACCAAGAGCCCATAACAATTTCTACGAGACAAGCGGACTCGATGAAGATCGGACAATAAACCAATAACAACATCAAGAATTCTGAAAGGAGACTACCCATGCTGAGCCAAGCAGAGAGCGTCCTTTATGAGCCAAGCTGAGAACATCATCGCTGACCCAAGAAAGGACCATCTTCGCAGAGCCACGCAGAGGTCATCCTTAAAGAATTCGCATCAAACTATCAAACCCCGAAAATCAAAAGAAAACTGTAAGTACAAACGGTTTTATTTTGATTATCAGACAATATTTAAATTTTAATGCATTTAAAAAAAATATATATATTTAAATACTAATGCTCTTTAAAATTATATTTATATAAATTTATTTTTAACGTGAAATTATTTAAAAAGAAAAAAAGAATAAATTCTTAATATTTTATAAATTGCTATAAAAAAAAAATATATTTTCATTAAATAATTATTTGCTCTAAAAAATATGAATAAATGTAATTGTTCCTTAACTCAAAATAATTATCTACAAATATCACGTTATAATTCATGATAAAAATATCTAAAACAAAATAATAATAATAATTAAAAAGTAAGGTATTAAAATATTAATTTAAGTAATAATTACGTAATCCTAAAAATAATATAAAGTAAAATAATAAATTATAAGCTTCTGTTTTTAATTGTTGATAAATATCAAGTAATAGTTTTTTTTTAAATAAAAAATATGAAAGTAACGTAACGATATGTTTTTGAAAAATAATGGGAAACTATAATAAAATATTTATAAAAATAATAATTAACAATTTTAAAGAAGATTTGCTTTTATTTATTGGAATCTTTTAATTTTAAATAATATGGTTAAGGATCGATATTCGTAAAAAAAAATATACAATAATAATAATAATAATAACAACTATAATGATGATATTAATTTATATTTTAAAAAAAAAGAATTATGAAAGAATAGATCGCTCATCGATCCAGGAGATTTGATGTAGCATTGAATATATTAAGGGACGAGCCGTACAGGTCGTCACCATTTTATTAAGGGACGAACATATGAAGTTCGCCACCATTTCGTCATAAAAAAATTAGTATGACAGTGATTGGTGTTATTAACCCAGGGAGAGGAATCAGCAGTACGTGCGCCACTACTGGAGGGAAGCCATCACAAATTAAATTTGCTGTCAGATTCTGAGGAACAGAACAGTCAAATAATTTTTGATCTATTCTATTTAAAAGCAAAAAAAAAGAAATGCTTATATTATATATGTCTCGAAATAACAGAGATAAAATCATCTAATTTATTTAAAAGCAAAAAAAATAAATGCTTCTATATCTCTCAAAACAGCAGAGAGAGTGTTAATTATTACGAATATTACGATTTTCGCGATAAATAAATATTCGCATCGATCCTTACTGTATAGAAAACAATTCCTATTAAAAAAAATAATAAAAATTTATAAAAAGTATAATTGAAACAGAAATAAATATTCGAATAAAAATAATAAAAATATAATTTGTTCAACGTTAACCGAATTAAATATATTTTGCTAAGCTAAAGAGTTTGTTCAATAAAAAAATTTATTGATTACTAATATTAATAATTAAATAATATTTGTAATTTAAAATAATAATAAAGTTCACGATATGATGAATAATCTAAATATCATATTATAATCAATAAAACTTCGTTATACAATTGTTTAATTAAATTGATTAAATTGTCTGATGGTCAAATGACGTTTGTAAAACTAACAAATTATCATAAAATGTATTGTAAAACTAAATACGAAAAGAAATGTTTATGTATAAAATACCTGAAATTACTATGTTATGTCTAATATCGAGAATGCGAAATTTTAACTTTGAAGTATATTTAAAAAATGTTATAATTAAAAAACGTAACTGTATCAGAATGAATAAACATAAATGTATTATTATTAATTATCGAATTAGCGAATTATGTTAAAATATATAATAAAACTTTTAAATAAGCCGTACCTTTATAATTAGAAATATAAAATGAAATATTGATGTAATGTAAAACTAACAATAATATTTTAAAATTAAATATGTCCAAGTTTATATAATGCTAAATACAAAATATAATTTTGATGTATATTTTCAAACATGTATAACAAATTTGTAAGTCAGAAATTGTAAAACGTGCGTCTTATTATAAATTTAAATAATTGTAAAATGTAAAAAAATGTAAGCAAGGTGCAAAATCAGTATTTGGTGTTTATCCAGTAAGGGAAAAGATTTAAATATTTTTTGTTTATACAGATTCACTAATTTCATCGGGAAAATTAGTTCATTCTAAGGGTGGGGGTGTTATATATTTATATATTACAACTCTTTGTTTATGTGGGAGCAATGAACTTACATAAGAGTTTTGATCCAGAGGTCCTTTTTATGGACTAACACGACGAAGCACCCCTTTCTTACACCTAATTAACATACTTATATAAATAGGGGAATGTCCTTCGTTCGTCAGCATTCATATTGATAAACACTACAACTCTTTGTTTATGTGGGATCTATGAACTTACATAAGAGTTTTGATCCAGAGGGGCTTTTTATGGACTAAGACGACGAACCACCCCTCTCTTACATCTAATTAACACACTTATATAAATAGGGGAAAGTCCCTTGTTCGTCAGCATTCTAACTAATAACTTCAAACCTCACGGTCAGTCATCGTCTGATGACCGACCCCCCCTAAATACCGATTTTCATCGAGCTCACGCGAAAATATAACAATAGATAAGTGGACTCTTCAAATATATTTGAGTAAAATATTAATTTGGCAGTGACGTTTCTCATCATCTTTTCGTATATTTTGTGCGCAAATTCGCCGGCCGGTAAACGTACAACGGCGCCAAAAAAGATTTTTGTCATCGCCAAGAGTTCACGTTCGAGTATATCCCATAGCGCTGATAATATTAAAATGTGTTTATTTGTCAGACTGGTTGTCCTCGGATGTGCAAGTACTACAATAGATAACTGCGCAGTTGGGGAAGTGTGGCCACGTTGGCTAGCCTGCGCGCTTCTATACCGCTTCGGGACGGAGCGCAGACGAGTCTTTCACTTTCACGAAGGTTCAAGGACAATGGCCGCCTTTTCACCCGGCCGGAGCCAAATGCGCACGCACGGTGTAAAATCAAATTGATTCGATCAAAATAACAACAATAATATAAATATCACATCGCGCGGTGTTGAATGCGGATGTGATAGCAGTGCTATTACGCAGTAAACGTTTCCAATTTTATTGCAAAAATCTTATTCTAATAAAACAATGTACATATATCTGTGTATTTTATCTCAAATTAGTTTTTTTACTTGTTGCAACACTGCCAAAATAACAAGTTATATTTAAATTTTCTTCCACTCCTTTTATCTAATTGTTTACAATAACGTCCATTAATTTTCTTAGTCTACATACACTTTGACATATTTAATATCGTAATACACTCCCCAAAAATGCAATTGCTTGTCGGTTTTTCTTTGTCCTAGTTAGTATGTTATGAGGAGGGGGGATGAGGATTTTGGAATAGTTGAGATTTTAAGAGCGGTAAAAAGTATAATATGTGTCACATTATTGAATAAAATACTATATGTATATATAATTTGTATAAGATTTTTGTTAATTACAAATATCACAAATAATATTCTTTCATGCAAGAATTAAATTTGTGTCCGCTGCTCTTCTTCACTTTTATTAAAGACATATGCACATGCGGCAATTGCGAATATTTTCTATATGCGGACGATCTGAAAATGTTTCAGAGTATTTACTTTTAAAAGAGCCTGGACATGCTGTGGAAGTGGTCAATCGACATCCAGTGTCGCATAGCTTTTCCCCAGACATCTTCTCCTGGTAGAATTTCTTCGTAGTTTATGCATAAATATTATGTCTAGAAATCGAGTGATAAACAGGGATGGAGATTTAGTACGAACGTATAAGTGCTCGTTTTCATTTTGCGGAGCGCGTGTCACTAATATTTTTTCGGCGATGATACGTTAGTCCGTAGCGACGAATAATAGCGTAACGAAGTACTTCTTGATATTAAGGATTGTGAAGAAATTTCTGGGATGTATGGATCACAATTGATATATATTACAATTCATTGTAAATTATTCAATGAAGCACTTTTTGAAGTTGCTGACGGGTTGTGGCAATAATCCAGGGACATGATTTGAAGGGGGGGGGGAGGGTAATTTACTCTTTCTTGAATTTAGGCAGAAAAATGCATGTTATTTAATGAAATAGTATGAATATTAATGAAATGAAAATATTAAAAAAATACCACTGACTGGTCAACTTTTGCTCCTCCCTGTAAAGAGCTAAAACGACGCCTCTGTGATAATTTGTTTGTTATTTTTTGCTACTTTGCATCCAAGAGAGTCGCTATTGTGTCCTTTATTCTTGACTGCCGCGGATCTAAACGAGTTATCCAGATTTTTAACGAGTTCGCCAGTCACAAAGATATTTTCAACAATAGCTACGAGGAGCCGGAGCAATTCGTGTGGGATGATGCATATCTCATTTAGTTGTGCGTCGCATATTTTTTTTTAGCGAATCTATCAATTATTTTACCATTGTTTTATAAAAAAAATAAATATGTTGTCACATTTATCATCAGATGTATGCAGAAATTTTCTGCCACTGTGCCTCGTCGTTCAGAGGTAACCACGTTCTTAGCTGCTTCTTTCTTAATATAAACTTAAAGTTTCCATGTAAGTCCCAGTTATCTCATATAAATAATTAGCTTATTTTTTATCACTCAAGCTTTTGCATCAATCAAGAGTTTTAATTAAAAACATAATTTACAATGGGTATTTACTACTTAAAATTTGTCCGCGTATATATTGTTCAGTTTTTAATACAATAAATACTATATTATAATATGTATATTGTATTATATTTACATTTCTTGATATACATAATGTTAATTATTTTTTCCAATATCTAGTTAATAATTGTAAATATGTATATATATCATACATAATGATTGTTTAATTGATTCTGATAAATTGTAGGGTTGTTTTATTATATTTTATATGTTTATAAACATATTAAGAATTCTTATCTGAGGTCATGCATTGTTTCGTCGTTTGCTGATAAACAAGAGGAAATGTATATAATCGTTTTATATCTTGCACTTCATGACGTTCAGCTTTAATATTAATAATGATAACAAGTTCAGTATGTCAAGAGATATCTTATAATATTTCTTATATAATATAAAAGTCAAATTTTCACCCTTTGTCCAGAAATGGTAAAAAAAATGTTGCCGGTTTAGCGTAGACAATTTTTGCCTCATGGTGAATAAAAAAAATAGATTCGTACATCAAAATATATTGCAATAATGTACTCTACAGTAACTCCACTGTACAGTTTCAAAAATCATTTTATTATTAATAAATTTAAAAAGATTGTTTTCCATTTTTATTTTTTAACACACTGAAATAAAATTTAAAAAAATAATGGCCGTAATTAAGTTGATTATGCCCATTTACATTTCTCGGAAACGCACACGTTGATTTTGGCAGCCATCTTTTTTCCCGGGAGACCTATTTCGCCCCCATAAAAAAATAGTTTTTCATAATTATCCTGTGAAGAAATTTGGCAGACATTTCCTGGTTCCGTGACCTATTAAAATGACGACTCATTCACTTTTAAACGTTACGTTTGACACGCAATTGCTTTATTATCTATTTTATTAAATGTCGATCTGAATTCGCATAATTGTTACGATAAAAGTTGGGGTATAGAACTATACATTATTTTTTGGTATTGTTTATCTATGTAATGTATATTTTTATCAATCTATTCAATATTGAATTATTGCTCATTTTTCTTTTGAAGCTAACATGTAATTCTTTGGAGTAAGTAAATGTCGGAGATGAATTGGTCGTCTCAAGTGCCCGGGGTGGCCTTTAGTTAAACTCTGAGCTGGTTGAATATAAAGTATATTTTTACAAAATTATTGTTTCTGTTATTATATACAATATATTCTAGTTATGTTAAAGTATTCCAAAAACAATGCAATTTATAATAATAATAATATCAGTATTAATCAGTTTTTTAATATATATTTATTATAAAAATAGAAAGGTCTTCTTTATAAAATATTTAAGAATATAATTTTTTAATTCTAAAATTTAAATAGGTTTTTCAACAACTATATTTTTACTATCACGTTTATCTAGCTCTTCTTTTTCTTGCATATGTAACTGCGCCTGAAGCACGGCATTACTCAAATGCAATTTAATTTTTGTTTGTACCAGAAGAGGTAACGTTTTGGTAATTTTAGCCATACAGGAGAAAAACATTTCAGTTTCGTCCATTTCTCTAGTACTCTTATCTTCATTTCTAGGTTTCTTTAAGTTCATACATTCTGTAGTTAAATCTATGGAGCTATCGTTGAACGCTTGCCTTTTTTCCCTTATAAAAGCACCGGGAATATTGCTTAAATTAATGTCGGTAAAATCTGGTTTGACATCTTCATCTGTAGCAGCATCGGATTCTTCGGATTCATGCTCATGCGAAGGAACTTCTTGAATCTCAATATAATTACTGAGATCATTTCTGTTACCTCCTTCGGGAAACAATTCATCTTGGATGAATGTCATTAATTTAAAATATTGCCACGTCGATACTCCATTTCCGTGTTTTTTTACCTCTTTTCTATATTGGTCTTTTAGGTGTTTCCAACGTTTTTTGATCTTTTCATCTAAAAAAGGAATATCATCAGATTAAGTTGTTTATAATAAATACACACAAATTCTCTCTGCGCGGCAGATATTTTATCAAATATATTTTATCTAGATATTTTATGAAGAAAAAAACAATATTTAATAAGTCAATTAAAAAACTTTGTGACAACGCGGCTCAATAAAATTTAGTATAATATGTGTTTTGTATAGATATATAAAAATCTTTACATTTCTGTACACATTTCTAGGTATTATTCATACCCTTTTAGCATGCAAGCTGGTTTATGGCATTGCTTCTACTCGCGAACGCGTTTGAGTGCTATGGATTTTTTTATTTTTTTTTATAAAAATTGCTCACACTATACAGCCACGCAAAATTTCGAAAGCATTTATTTATTTATTAACTATCTTCGCGACACACGCCTAAAATCCCGTTCGCCAAATATTTTGGTCATTATTGGATGATCGCCTACAAATGTCCACCCGTAATTAATAAACTTTTACCAGAAGAATGAAGAATCTCGGGCAGTGGTTCGGAGAGATTACTGCTTTATTATTTAGGACAGTAGCAAACACAAAAAATGTTTTCAGAATGATTTTTAACATGATAAGTTATTTAAAAAATACTATGTGTAAAAGGGTATCTCGCGGCGCATCTGTTTGAGAGCAACCGATTAACAATAAACCGCTGCTTACCTGTTAACATATCTGTTCCTAGGAATATAGCTTAGCTGATTACTGTATTTAATTTATTGAAATAATTACCATCGCTTCCCAATTTCGCTGCTATTCTCTTCCACGTCTTCTTAGATTCATCCCTGTTTTTGTATTCTGGATGGCGGGAGTTCCAGATTTCTGGGTGCGATTGAACCTCCGCAACGATCTCTTCAAAGGACATGACGACCGCTCACGACGCCAACGCTGGTCGAACACTGAACCGGTGCGCGCGCACGCTACGCTACACGCTCATACACGCGCGTTGTCATGGCACGCACACACGCTCAGGTTGCAATTACAGAGCGGCGTTCACGCGACGCTCCGCTACAAAATTTATCGAGTATTGATATACAACTTGCGTGTCACATGCACAGAACTAAGGTGACCATATTTAGAATATAGCAAAGGAGGACACTGAAAATAAAAACACCATCTCGAAAATTTTTGTTCGAGTAGAATAAATTGCCGCGGTAGATATAAAAAAGTTCATCACAAAAATTTTTGTTCGAGCAGGATAAAGGACAGATTGCTGTGGGAGCTAAAAAATGTCACCTCGGACATATTTGATTAAGGACGATAAAATTTTTGAGGAGGACGCCTAGTCACCTTAACAGAACAGATAATATAGAGGTGGCAATGTCAACGAATCTGTCAAAAGTAACGCTCCAAGCGACTAAGTCCTGCAATTGTGCACTTACATTGCATCAACAAGTATTTGTTTTAATTAAATGTGCAGTTATGTAAGATTTGATGTATTTATCTGGTTCTTTAAAAACATATTTTTAATTATGATGTAATATATTAGAGGTAGAATATAGTAAATAGTAACTAGGGATTGCAATAATACTGGGATTACTGAGAGAGAGAAAACAGTCAATACCGGTATTATTGGCATCGAATTGGAAAATCACAAAACAAGATGGAAATGAATTACTTGATTTGGAGCCCATTAGCACTCGAAATTCTCCAAACGATATAAAAATGATAAGTGAAAATTTTTATCACTATTTCAATAACGAGGTTATATTGGATATTCGCAAGAATTAATAATAACTATTTGACTGTATTTATTTATTAGGTTATGTTGTATTCGTTTTAATAAATGCATTAAATATTTTAAGCGTTTTTATTTGAAAATAACATACTCGGGGTCGCTCGAATTTGTCCAAAAAACGAAGATGTTGAATGTTCCAACTCTTCGGAGTATAAACATCATCTGCCCCGGCCCCTGATCTTCGAGACGTTATTATTTTTTTTAATTCTCGGCGGTAATTTGATCTTAATGTGTTTATTTTTTTAATATCGTCGATGGTGGCCAGAGGCTTAATTTTTTTATAAATTATCAACAACCTTTCCAAAGCTTCATTTCTCTTATATTTATTTACATAATTCTTATGTGTTTTATCCTAAAAAATAGGCAATGATTCTAATGTAAATAAAAAATCTTTCTCTGCCTCAAACGGCTGCGTAGTTAGCGTTCTCTGCGCATACTTCCATCGCTGTCCGAGCGGTGACTGATAGATCGGACTGATGGAATGCATTACACGATCAGTCTGTTGTCAGTCCGCATCAGACTGACGAAAATAATCAAAATATTTAAATATCTGTCAGTCCGGTTCATCAGTCCGTCATTCAACGCGTTACATGTTCAGTCTGGCGTCAATCGGACCACAATTATGGACTGAACTGACAGCAGACTGAACGTGTAACCTACGTCTATGAAAAAGTAGCGCGTAGAAAATTGTAAATCTTTTTATTAAAAATATTTTATCTAAAAACAGGTTTATGTAATTGAGATGTGATTTATTTATATAATCTTATTTTAATTATTGTACTTGTACATTTCATATTTACTTTATAATACTTTAATAATTTTTATTTTTGAAATATATATCTCTATATTTATATCCTGTATATTTCTACTTATGTTAAAAGTAACATAAATTATATTTTAGCTATACATGTTTAGGTACATATTTTATAATACGTATGGAAATACTGAATAATACATTTTTACATTATTATCCTACACCGATAATACTACTTAGGTTGATTCATTATAATAATAATAATTTTATTCCTTGCTTTTGCTTTATACAATATGGGAATCATCATTTATGTAGGTTTAAGTCATTGAGATATCGATTTCAGCAAATAAAATGTACGGATTCATGAAAAAAGTATTTTCTGTACTACCGGTATTTCATTTTGTAATACCAAAGGTAGATTTTTGCCCAATTCCAATATTACCGGTATCGGTACTATCGGTATTGCAATCACCAATAGTAACTACATATTGTAGTTTGCATTTACGATTTACTAACAATAATAAAAGCGCCATCAAACCTTGACCTAAAATTTTTTTTAGTAAATTATTATATTTGTAATTGGATTTTTATCGTTAAATAAAAATGTTATTGTAGTTCTTTTATGTGTGTTTTTTTTCATAAGTAGCAAAACAAATATAGAAACGAATGCAATTTTTTTTATTAAAACGGATAAAATATTGCCATTTAGTTGAGTGGTGAACAATGTTCCCTTAGGCCGGTTTCACACGTGCCGGGTGGATTTGCCCGGCACCGGGCCGGCGCCGTGTAATGGGGATGGTGTTGTATGGGCTAGTACCTATCATTTCAGACGTGCCGGACAAATCTACCCGGCGCCGGCCCGACGCTGACTGCCGGGTTGTCGCCGGCCGCGCTCACTAAACTGTCCGGCGCCGGGTACCGAGTTGAGTGTGGTGGGGGTAAAACTCAAACATGAACCGGGCCGTTGACAGTGATTGTGGTATCTTGTAATAAAATTATTAAATATATTCCTCGTGTTTAGGCAATAGCGGAAGAAATAGACCTCGAAATTTTATTTATATTAATGTAATCTCTTTTAATTGTCTTAGTAGAATACATACAAAAATAAAATGCTAACGCGAAATGCGTGGAAGGACTTATGTGAAGCCGTTAATCCTAAATGACTGGCATCAGTTGACGAGGTATAGGTCGGGTTGGGAAGAAACCGGCCAGAAACCGGCCAGAGACCGGCCACGTGTGAAAGCTTTGTAAACGGCGCCGGCCCGGTGCCGGGTGAATCCATCCGGCACGTGTGAAACCGGCCTTAGTCAGAGTCTCTTCGGAAAATCAAAAGGTTGAGCAGGCCAAACCACCGAATGCGTAGCATAATTTGCTCATTTAAACGAACTTCAATTTCTTATATACATAGTATGTATGTATTATATATAATCTTTGATAAAATCAAATATTTTTAATGCTATAAAATATTTTATTTTTATACACATAAAAATTGAACATTGGTTAATAATAGCAAAAAATTCTACATTTTACATTTGCATAAACGCTTTATGTTAAAAACATGTGTTTTTTTCACGCAAGTTGATCAAGCATACATTGACATTATTACAGAGAAAAAAATCAACCGTGTGTTAAAAATAATATTAACAATTATGTTATTATATATAATATTATTATTAACATGTTTTTATAAATTGATTAAACTGATTAAAATAGATTTATAGATTTTCTCTGAGGGATAAACCGAAAATTTCTGGTTAAAAATCAGGAACGTAATTTAAGCTTTTTTTATGTATGTATATGTATATATATATATATTTCATTAAGATTCATAGTATTTAATTAAATGACGTGCATTTTTCTGTCCCAATTCAAAGGGCGAAAATGCCCCCACCTGCCCCCCTCCAAATGACGTCACTGGGTGCTACATATCTGATAATTTAGGTCAACTGATAAGTATGTGAAATGTCAGCGGTGTAATCTACAGAAAAGCTAAAATATCCAGCCTCTTTCGCGTCAACTACAAATACGTCCTTAACTATCCTTGCCATTAGTTTAATAATTTTCTCACATTTAGTTTTTGACAAATAAGAAGGTCCAGAATTCCTGTCATGGATTTTCCATACTAATGATATGAGAATGAAAAATTAATCAAATTTTCTGCTAGTTCTATAAGACTAAAATTTAAATGATACACCTCGGCTAGGCGTCTAGTAGACGCCCTAGGCTTCAGCTTAGTTAGCCTATAGGTAAATCAGGCCCTGGACGTACGTCTTGTCGAATTGAATGTTGAACTTTGCTTTAATATGCTGAGCCTTATAAATATAAATACTTACATTTTTGCTCATAGTTATATCTTAATTAAAACTTCTATTTATATTTTATTTAATATATTTAATTTAAAGTACTACGTAAAATGTATTTGATTGATAAGTTGTCTGTTAATAGACTCAAATTATTTTGTATTCGCAACGTGCTTATAAAATCGAATGAAATTGCAGAAAGGCAGTAGTTTTAGTCAGTATATATTGTGAATTGAGATAAAAATTACCATAAATCATTATTAACAATTTTTAAATGAAACTAAATATTGCATTCAACGTAATTTAATTGTATAAAGTGTCGAAGTCAACCTTTCGACTCGCATGATTCAGATCGACGACTATAAAAATAACTAAAATAAAAATATATTTTTATCATAGTCTAACTCTAGCCCTTCTCGAAACTACTAAACGTCCTATCTGATTCAAAATCAAATATAACATTCATGCAACTGAGTAACGTGACGGGACAACGTAGTAGGTATTTCTACATATATACATGTAGAATGTATCTGTCCTATGTACGTTCAAGCTTGCTAGCAATTTCATCCCATGTTTCATGTCGTTTAAGTCGATCTCCATAGTAAACGTCTTCGCATCGTATAGAATTTTATTTTTTCAATTACAATTATTGCCATACTTTGAGCTACGTGCTGATTTATACAAAAATAAGAGAGATGCGTGACGCGTGACACGATTTGAGCGGCGAGCGTTCGACTGGCACGTGATATCACGTGAAACGCTAGGTTGTGCAGAGATGACCCATGGCAGCGGATTGTCGAAAGAATATTACACTATAGGCTAACTAGGCTGAAGCCTACGACATCAAAATCCAGGGGCCTCCAGCCGAGGTGGATAAACACAACAATTTGAATTTTTAAATAACGGCATTTATCTTGGAGAATTATTAGCAAAATTCGATCAATTTTTATATGCTCATATTAAGCAGAATTGAAATTCACGGTAAAAAATTTGTGGACTTGATTGTGGCTGACGTGAAAAAGCCGTAGATTCTACTCCTGACAGTAATGATAAATATATCAAAATATTCGTATCGTGCGCTTTAGAGCTAATAGTAGGGGGCGTAAACCCAAACTTGTCATCACTTTCTCAATTATGAATAATGATGAAATGGATAGCTCTCGCACTGACTGTGCTAACGCAAATAGAGCCAAGTCTATTTCTTAGCATGATGTAGATGTAATTAATTTACATGTGATTTTGAAGAATCAAAATGTCGAACTGCTTATATTGAAATTATTTGAAATTATGATATTATAGGTATTAGTGTATTAACAATTTTTATGGTCCTGCACTCGCTAGAGCTGGCCCTGAGTATATGTATGTATATTAGTATTTATTTATATTACGGTCCGTGTAAATATATTTTCCGGTACGTATTAGACACTGTCGGTATTTATTTAAAACTTGGTTATTATCTATAAACAGTAGAAAAAATTGTATAGATACTGAATTTGAATTATTATTTTAAATCAAAATCTTTAATTACATCATTATATGTAATAACATATTTTTTGTAATGTAAAAAATAAAGAAGAGACAGAATTGATATAATATATGTATTTTATTAATGATATTGAGTTTGACAAATATACCGAACAACTGTCAAAATAAAACTGATCATTTAATATAGAGCTTTCTATTCAATATAAATATTGATTATTTTTTATACATACATGTGTTTTTTTTCCATAGTAAATAGTGAGTTTTCTTTGTCGATTCTATATGACAAAATGAATTAAAAACATTTCTAAGCAAAACAATATTTTAATATAAACAAATTTCATAATTAATATTTACAAAGTAAGATTTTTTTTCAAATGGTATATAGTTACATTGTGGGGACTATTGATATTTATATATATTTCATTATGGACAAAACTTGGCGGCACTCTGGTAGCACTGGCGTGACGGTTTTTTCTCTCTCGGCTAGCAATCTTCGGCCATTCGGACGCGCGCCCGTTTATTTACTAACATGTAACAATTTCATATCGCCATAAATTACTACTGCAACGGCTCAATTTGTGTCCAATTGCCACTCGTCGCCAAAATATAAATAAAGAGATAATAAAGCAGGGCTGTGGAGTCGGAATCGTAAAATATCGACCGACTCCGATCTCTTTTTAATTCTTTCCACCCCGACCAATATTTTTTTAATTGTTCGTCGTGTGCCATGTGTTTTAAATCGGTAATATGAAGTAAATAAAAGTTATTATGAACTTAATCAAATACCCAACAACAGCCGACACGTAGTGTAAACACATAGAGACACATACTCATTTGTTA
Organism: Plectrocnemia conspersa; assembly: GCF_051122295.1. Taxonomy (NCBI): domain Eukaryota; kingdom Metazoa; phylum Arthropoda; class Insecta; order Trichoptera; family Polycentropodidae; genus Plectrocnemia; species Plectrocnemia conspersa. The sequence goes on from NW_028277165.1 coordinate 25,970,187, forward strand.
TTATTTTCATGAAAATAAATAAATAAAAAAATAAATTTAATATTTCAAGATTATCATATCGATTTTTTTTAAATTCGGAGTTAAATTTCTAACGACTCCACAGCCCTGCAGTAAAGACAAAGTATTGTCTTTCGTTTTAATTCTATAATACAAAAATAATAAGGAGGGAAATTCTAAAGCGCAAAAATTTTACACTATTTATTTAAAGCTTTTAATTTTTAAATCATAAACATAGGTAGTAATAAAATTGTTTTTGATCGAATTTCCGCGCAGATGTATTTTATGCAATAGCAACACTGTTAATGTCGCTGTCACCGGCGAGTGCTCTCAGTTCGCGCTTTTCTTGTTTATTACATGTAGTCATTAATTTTTCGCTGATTTTATTTAGGTTGAATAATTTTGAAGTGAATTGTGATTGACGTACGGGGATATAATGAATGGGGAGAAGCGGGGAAGAGGTAGGGGGCGCGGCCGAGGCAGAGGGCGAGGGAGGGGTAGGGGGCGAGGCCGCGCTAAGAAAGCCCTCAAGGTCCTCTCCTCGGACGAGGAGGAGTGCTCCGTCGAAGAGAGCTCCAACGCTGAGCCCGAGGAGTCGAGCGGGCCCGACGTCAAAGACGAGAACGAAGAAAACGAACCTCCCAAATGTGAGTATTACCATTCGTTAGTATTCTTCGTAGAATTATTAAGAAACTATTCTTATTTATTAGTGGAAGTTCCGACGGACATATCACAGTTGGAGGCACCGGTGTTCACGACTCTGCACAGGGGACCGCCGGAGCCTATGTTGCGACTTCATTGGAACCATCGGGCGACTTTGATTGGAGAAAAAGTTTTAAATCCGATGATTTATTGTTGCGACACGTGTCTCAAACCTATTTTAATATACGGTCGAATGGTTGGATATTTATATTTTCATCGAGCGGTAAGTCGTTGCGTTGGATTCATTCGAAACAATAAAGAAAACGCAGTGACTTGCTACTCAATTGATAATTCACTGATTGTGTGTATCTCTTATGATAAATTGTATGTTTTAGATCCCTTGTAAACATGTCTTTTGTCTCCAATGTGCTCGTGCTGAAGCCACCCATTGTCCTAGATGTCATGATAAGGTAATATTGAATGATTATTTTCTAATCGATATAAAAATGTTAATCATGTATAATTGTATTTCTAACTGGACAGATTACCAGAGTAGAGCAAACTGGACTCGGTACAGTTTTTATGTGTACGCACGCTGGTACACGATATGGAAACGCTGGATGTAGACGAACTTACCTTTCTCAAGTGAGTTTAATTCATTTTAGATATATAATACACTCTTGGTCATTTAAAGCACATTAGTGTCATTTAATATTGAGAAGTTGATATTGAAAATTTTCTATATTAACTATATAGGTTTTGTGCGAATCTTGTGGTCGCGAATTTATTTTTATAGAATATAAAATTATTATTATTATTTCACTTGATAAAAGTTGCCTCTAAGTCTATAATTCTTTTGTTTGATTATAATGTAAGAATTGTGGAATTCCTTCGATAATGAAAACCACTTCTGTTATAATGTCATGCTGTTGCACTATTAACCATTTCCCAGACGATATTTTTTTTAAATTTTGGTTACTAAAAATACATTTTTTTTGTATCATTAAATTATAGTATATATTATATATTACACATTGAATACCGTGTGCACAAATTTTGTGCTTTTCATAATTTCAACTTCATATAACAAAATCACATGTATTCATTTAGTGCTCTAGCCAAAGATATTACTAATATTTATTAACTAAAATAATTGAAAAAAAATCTATATCCAAAATTCCAGAGGTTCAATACTAAAAAAAAACTTATATTATCATTTATACATTTATATTTTAACACGAATGAAATTTTAAATTTAATATTTACGTTTGTGTTGTGTAGACTAGCTGTTTTTCAAAAAATTGGAGTTTTCATTCTGATATTGGTATTTTTTCAAACAATAAGTTTAGGTTCTAATTTTTGCAAATAAGCGTTTTTAGGAATAATGCCTGGTATGCATTGTGTTAATATACACATAAAAAATATTTTTATAATTTTTAAAATATATAAAAACGTTTTTTTATTATTATTTGCGGATAAAAGTCATACTAATTGCTTCCAACCTTTGATGGGAGAAAAAACAAAAGTATGACAGTAATATCCCATAAATATCATGACAAATGAAATTTGGAAATGTCATACACATGAGTTAACGTCTGAGAACAGATGTCTGTTGAGTGGCTGTTTTTTCAATATAGAGTTTCACACGTGGTGTATGCATTTTTTTACACTGGTAGATGTGTGCGCCCAGGAAGCGGTTAATAGTATATATATAATACAATAACTATATCTATTTTCAGAGAGATTTACAAGCTCATATAAACCATAGACATCTTCCCACAAGCGGTATACCAGGATCAAATACCATCATTGGAAATCAGCAAAACCCACTGCAAGACTTCCCCAATAAGATGTCTATCGGCTCTGTAGACCATTGTAATAATCCAGAGATGCAAATAAAAAACACTATTGGAAATAATCCGTTAGTTTCGCCTATCTCTGGACAAATGAGTGCCATCAAACAGATGAGTGTTAGTAAAAAAATTATATAAATTTATTATTATTCGATACGATTCAACCCTGACTATTAAAAACATATCTTTTTGCAGATTCCATCTGTATCCGACCCACGAGCCCATACCGGAACACACTCGGCTCCAGTTCATCAGAGTTTACAAGGCATGGTTTCGCACAACCCTGTAACGATGAACATCGGCTCTCACCTTCCGGGCGGCCCCAACGTCGGACAGGTGAACCAGAGTCACGGATTGGGGCACAACATGCAGCAGAACATGGGGCACATGTCCGTTCGGCAGTTAGCGCCGCCGGCGGGTAGGACGAATCTCATCACGGTGCCCATCCAAGATCACAGTGTGCCTCCACCGTCTCACAACATGAATGACATGAATATGTCTCAAAACTATCACTATCCGCCGCATGGATATTATCCCTCTTCAACCATGACGCCGGTGATGTCGAGTCCCCAAATAAACACCATGCCGCCGAACGCTCCTCCCATGCAGATGAATCCTGCGTCAACTATCGGACATTCTATGTCGGTGCCGATGCCTCCGTTTTACGGAGTGGCCTCCGGTCCTCCGCCGCCGGCCCCTTCAGTTTATCCAGTTTCCTCTGTTTATGTGACTCAAAACAATCAAATGGGTGGTCCGCCTCCGGGAAACATGATTGTATCGAATCCTCCGAATCCACCACGTGCGTACGACCAATCTTACGGTGGACCGCCGACGAACGCTGGGAATGGACCTCCTCAGGGGCAGTGGCCTCCTCAACCTTCGCAGCCACCGCCACAGCAGCATTATTATAGATAATATTTTATGTAAATTTTTAAGTGAAATATTAATTCTTTTTTAAATTTATTATGTTGATAATAAATAATTTTATATGTTTAATTGCTTTTATTGATGACATAGTGCCACTAATATATTATTAGTTCATGTCGATGTCTATAAATTAATGAATTATCTGAAGAAATTTTTATGATGTAAATTAATGTTACATATTAGTAATTTTTTGATTTATATTGTAGGTTTGTAAAGTACTACTTAAAAATGGAAAATATTTAAATGCTCAGTATTCATATAAAATGGTTAGTATTTTGTAAATAAAATGATCAGTATTATTTTAGTGGAATGATCAGTTGAACTAATAAATATCTGTGTTTGGAAGGACCTTAATTATATGGACTAAATAAGGATTTATATGATCCAAATAATCGACAGGAAAAGTTTCTTATTTGTAACGGAAATAAATATGTATCTTTTCATTTAGAAGGTATAGAATCAATATTACTCCTTTCAGCGATATCTCTAAATATTTGTTTATTTTTATTCATTCGTTTGAAGATGAACCCATCGAGTTAGACTAGAATTTGTGGCAATATCTCGTTAAAAGTGTAATAATATTTGCCACTTTCAGAACTCGTGTATTCGTCACGTTGACGTTATACAAGCACACGTGACAATTGGAGATTTGTGTGGATTAAGGTAATTTGCAAATGCATCTTTCTTAGCTAAATATAAATAATATACTCCATTTTTCTCGAAACTTATCAATGATGTTTTGTCATAGCCCAAATATGAAAAATAATAAAATAATGTGATTTACATGTATTTAAAAAGCGATTATTGTAATAGAAAATCGTTGAAAAATTATTAGTTGACGAAATTTTTTTATTTAGTAAAATAATTTATAGGATATTGACATAAATTTAATATTTATTTATTTTTAAATCTTCCGTTGCAACCTGACAAGCGTCGACCCAATGCGTTACAGCTAGGTAAATCTGTAGCAACTGGGTTAAGTCAACCAGATATAATGAATACCTACAAGTAAGTATTAATCAATCATCAGACTGAAGGTCTGGGTATTGATGACATCTATATATTTAATTATAAATGAATATGTGTAATAATATTTTAAAATCATTAGCTGTCACTGCAGCTGGGGCCAATTTTCAATAGCGCATTATTTTTTTTATGAATAAACACGAGTGCCGTTGACGGGGCTCGAACACGCAACCTCAGATTTACTAATTTGAGACGTTAAGGATTGCGCTATTTAATCCTCAGTATACATTTGCCTTACTTTATAATTTTTTATAGGAAAATATCCAACATGTTAAGAAAAAAAATCCAGCTAAGCAAAAATTTTCGGATCATTATTTGATTACATTTATATGAAATATGAATTTGTTCGAAATTTTGGAAAAATCTTGT